>NW_027423427.1:0-81288 GCF_048934315.1 Petromyzon marinus | reverse complement strand
CCCACTCAACGTCACCCACTCAACTCACCCCACTCAACTCACCCCCACTCCTACTCACTCCACTCCACTCACCCCACTCACTCACACCACCCACTCACCCCACTCACCTCACCACACTCCACCAAATCACCCACTCACCTCACCCCACTCATCACCCCACTCACCTCACCCCACTCACCTCACCCCACTCAAATCACCCCACTCAAATCACCCACTCCAACTCACCCCACTCACCTCACCCCACCTCAAATCACCCCCACTCACCTCACCCCACTCACCACCCCACTCCACTCACCCCACTCCACTCACCCCACTCACCTCACCCCACTCACCTCACCCCACACCTCACCCCACTCACCACCCCCCACTCAACTCACCCCACTCCACTCACCCCACTCACTCACCCCACTCCACACCCACCCTCACCCACCCACTCACCCCTCACCCCACTCCACTCACCCCACTCCACTCACCCCACTCAAATCACCCCACTCAAATCACCCCACCACCTCACCCCACTCAAATCACACCCCACTCACCTCACCCACTCCACCTCACCCCACTCACTCACCCCACTCACCTCACCCCACTCACCTCACCCCACTCACCTCACCCCACTCAACCTCACCCCACTCACCTCACCCAACTCCACTCACCCCACTCCACTCACCCCACTCCACTCACCCCACTCCACTCACCCCACTCACTCACCCCACTCCACTCAACCCACTCACTCACCCACTCAAATCACCCCACTCAAATCACCCCACTCACTCACCCCACTCAACCACCCCACTCAACCTCACCCCACTCACCCACCCCACTCACCTCACCCCACTTACCTCACCCCACTCACCTCACCCCCACTCACCCCACCCCTCACCCCACTCCCCTCACCCAACTCACCTCACCCCACTCCACTCACCTCACCCCACTCACTCACCCCACTCCACCTCACCCCTCACCTCACCCCACTCACCTCACCCCACTCACCTCACCCCACTCACCTCACCCCACTCACCTCACCCCACTCACCTCACCCCAGCACTCACCTCACCCCACTCACCTCACCCCACTCACCTCACCCCACTCACCCCACCCTCACTCACCCTACTCACCTCACCCTCACCACCTCACCCCACTCATCACCCCACTCCACTCACCCCACTCCACTCACCCCACTCCACTCACCCCACTCACCTCACCCCACTCACCTCACCCCACTCACCTCACCTCACCCCACTCACCTCACCCCACTCACCTCACCCCACTCACCTCACCCCACTCAACTCACCCCACTCAACTCACCCCACTCAAATCACCCCACTCCACTCACCCCACTCACCTCACCCCACTCACCTCACCCCACTCACCTCACCTCACCCCACTCACCTCACCCCACTCACCTCACCCCACTCACCTCACCCCCCTCACCTCACCCCACTCCACTCACCCCACTCACCTCACCCCACCCCACTCACCTCACCCCACTACCCTCACCCCACTCAACTCACCCCACTCAACTCACCCCACTCAAATCACCCCACTCACCTCACCCACTCCTCACCTCACACCCCACTCACCTCACCCCACTCACCTCACCCCACTCACCTCGCCCCACTCAACTCACCCCACTCAACTCACCCCACTCAAATCACCCCACTCACCTCACCCCACTCACCTCACCCCACTCACCTCACTCCACTAACCTCACTCCACTCACTCTACTCCTCCCACCCCCCCCCCCCCCTGCTGCTGGTCCGTCATGGTCCCCACCCGCTCCTGAATAAGTTAGTGGGTGAGAGCTTCTGAGTGAGTCTGTGAACAATTGAGTCTGTGAGCGAGTAAGTAAGTCGGGGAATCTGTGCGCATGGGTAAGGGGGCGAGCGAGGGCATGAGTGAGTGGGTAATGATTTTGTGAGTCAGCTTCTGAGCGAGTGAGTGGGTGAATTTATGAGTGATTCTGTGAGTAGGTGCTTGAGTGGGTGAGCAAGTGGGTGGGTAAAATGGTGAGTTTTTGAGCGAGTTTCTGAGTGAGTGGCTGAGTGAATAGGTGAGGGATTGGGTGAGCGAGTAAGCCTGTGAGTCGTTGAGTGGATGGGTGCACGAGTGGATGAGTCTGTGTGAGTCTATGGGTCTTTGTGCAAGTATATTGTCTGTGTTTCAACAGGTCTTTGTTTGAGCTAATTGGTTTCTGTGTGAGTCAATAATCTATGTAAGTCTATGGATCTATGTGTGAGTTTTGGGTCTCTGTGTGAGTCTATGGGTCTGTGTAAGTCTATGGATCTATGTGCGAGTCTTTGGGTCTCTGTGTGGTGCACATAGCCTGGCATGTGAGTAGGGGGTACCGTACCCCTGTGCGGATGTGTGGCGAGGGCACCGTACCCCTGTGCTTATATGTGACGGGGGCACCGTACCCCTGTGCGTATGTGGGTGGGGTACCGTAACCCTGTGTGTATGTGGGTGGGATACCGTAACCCTGTGCCAGGGGATCTTTCCACCCTGGGGCAGAGGGAGGATCATGAAGGTGGACCCGGAAGCGCTCGGCTTGGGAGACAAACCTTCCTCCTCCTGCTTCTTGTTGTTGTGCTGGAGGGTAGGGGGTGTGGAGAGGGAGGAAGGGAGGAGGAAGAGAGGAAACTAAACTATTTATATTTTACCGGGTAAGGCCCACCGAGCTACACAGCTCTTCTACACAAGGGAAAAGGCCAAAAATTATAGGTCAACGAAGTGGCTTATCATCACGTCGACATTTATAGAAACCAAACACTCTGAACGCGACCACAGGGAGAGAGAGACACGCAAACTCAAAATATCTAGCAGGTGTGAGGGTAGGGATCGAACCCACGACCTCTTGTATTACAGGCAAGGTAGTTACGGGAGAAAGGAGAGGGATAGAGAGGCAGGGAAAGAGAGGGAGGTAGAGGGGGTGGGGAGAGTGGGGGGAGAGAGGAAGAGGAAGGAAGAGTGGGTAGTGGGTAAAGGGAGGGGGGGCAAATAAGTCAAACTCACAGTATTGCTTGCACTCACCATGATACAATCACCATCAAACTCACACTGTCACATACCATCACTCACATCCTCACCACGATACTCACACACCCACACACACTCACCCTCGTAAACACACCATTACTATCCAACTCGCACACACGACATGATAGTCACATACTCAATCACAATTACTTACACACAAGCCCACCAACTCACAACGACAATGGCCACCATTCGCCACTACGTGGCGGTAATATCATCACAACAAACCAGGTGCCATGGGTTTACTGCTGTGCCAGACTAGATGCAGGAGCAGGAGTACATGGGACAGACCCAGGTGCCATGGGTTGACTGCTGTACCAGGCTAGATGCAGGAGGAGGTCACAGGACAGATCCTGGTGCCACAGGTTGACTGCTGTTCCAGGCTAGGCACAGGAGGAGGTCAGGGGACAGATCCTGATGCTATGGGTTGACTGCTGTGCGACAAATCCACTCGAGTGACAGCCAAGGTCAAAGGTTGGAGTGCAGCCAGTAAACACCTGACCCCTGAACCTGGACCACCAAGAAATAAGAGGGGGATGGAGACAAGGGGAGAGAGAGGAGGGAGACACGGGGAGAGAGAGCAGAGGTAAGAGGAGAGCGCTTACAGGAAGCGAGAGCTCCTCTAGAGATGCAGGAGGTAAAGATGGCCCAGAATCAACGACGACTGCAAGGTATGCTGGGAGGCAAGGTCATGTGACCAACGTGACACAGGGGCGGCAGTGCTGGCTCGAGCCATCGCTGTTGGAGCCAGACGGCAAGAGGACCCAGAACGCATCCTTCATCCCAGCACCTGCACCAACCACAATCACCACCACAACTATAACCAAAACAACCATAAAATAACCACAACTAAAACCACACCTCCAATTAGCACGGTTGGCTGGGAAGGGTGCGACATAAGTTCAAAATACATACAACTACCATAACAACCATTAAAACCACCTACACCACAACTATGACCATTACAACCACCACCTACACAATTATAAGAAATATAACCACAAACACCACAACCGCACATATAACCACAACCTACACAACAATTATAACCACAACCAAAACCACCACAAGCACCACAACCAGAGCCACAATTACCATAACAACCAACATAACCACCTACACCACAACTGTAACCTCAACCACCACTACAACCACCTATACAACCAAAACTAAAGTCACAATTATAATAACAACCACCACAACCACCACCACGATCACCACCACGACCACCACCACGACCACCACCACGACCACCACCATGACCACCACCATGACCACCACCATGACCACCACCATGACCAAACAACAAAAATATTGACGCAGATACTACACAACCACTGCATGAAGGGTCTTTATCCCTCTGTGGTTGGGTGAGTGGGTGGGTGGCTGAGTGAGTGGCTGAGTGAGTGGGTGGCTGTGTGGGTGGGTGAGTGGGTGGCTAAGTAGCTGAATTGGTGGGTGAGTGAGTGGGTGATTGGGTGAGTGGGTGGCTGAGTGGGTGATTGAGTGGGTGGCTGAGTGGGTGGCTGAGTGAGTGGATGAATTGGTGGGTGAGTGAGTGGTTGAATTGGTGGGTGAGTGAGTGGCTGAGTGAGTGGGTGGCTGAGTGGCTGAGTGGGTGAGTGGGTGGCTGAGTGAGTTGGTGGCTGAGTGGGTGGGTGAGTGAGTGGCTGAGTGTGAAATGGACTCGAACCTGCACCTCTGCATTGCAAGTCCAGTGAGCTCACGGCCCGCGTGTGGAGGGGTAAAGTGTGGCTACGCCCAGCGTGGAAGAGGAGACCAAATACTCCACATCGCGGCCTCAAGTGGAGGCCATTTCTGCCACGACAACAAATCCGTCCCTCCAGAGATACAAAAAAACTAAATTTAACTCATCCCATCAGCCGCAATCTGGCAGTGCCTCTCCTCATCATCATCATCAGCAGCAGGGCCGTGAACTCAGCAGGCGCCTAGCGCGTGACGGCTGTGGGCCAGGCGCCTCCTCTGCCTCCCCCTCCCCCGCACCACCGCCACTGCTGCTGTGTCCACACCGTGCAAGCTTCTCGCCTTCTTCGGGCTGAGTCGACGTAGAGGTGGCCCAGCCAGCGAGCCGCCGCTTCAGAAGCTCGCGAGCCACCGACGGTGGCCGTGAGCGGGAATCCAAATCGGCCGCTCGCCACCCACAATGCACAGCGCCGCCTCCACTCGCCCCGGCCTCAGCGGAAGAAGCAGCGGGGGGAGGGGAGGGGGCGGAGCGAATGGGGTGAAGGGGTGGGGCGAGGGGTGTGGCCATGGGGGGGAGGAGCTCCGGTGGGGGGAGGGGCTCAGGGCTGTTACGTCACGGTGGGCGTGGTGACATGGTACCGCCCCCTCGTCTCGCGCCACGCGCTTCCCCCTGGCAGTTTGTCCGTTGGAGAGGCGGGGAGAGCATCTGGCGAAGGTGAGGAGCGGGGTGGTGGTGTGAGTCTGTGTGTGTGTCTGTGTGTGAGTCTGTGTGTGTGTGAGTCTATGTGTGTGTGTGAGTCTGTGTGTGTGAGTCTGTGTGTGTCTGTGTGTGTGTGTCTGTGAGTCTGTGTGTGTGAGTCTGTGTGTGTAGTGTGGAGCGATAGTGTAGCGGTTAGCTCGCTGCGCTATGAACCTGGCGACCCGGGTTCGATTCCCGCTCACGGCCAACACCAGTGACGATTATCTGAACCGGCCCTGGGCCTCCCCTAGGTCGACTCAGCCTCAAATGAGTACCTCGTGTGGTGTGTAAACGTCGCCACTAGGGAGACAAAGGCGGCCGGGCGTTGTGTTGGCCACCCACGCCCTCGTGTGCCGTTCTGGCCTTCATAGGTAATGCTGGCTAACAGCACTTGCCCCAACAGTCTATTTCATCTATAAGGGGGATCTTTATCTTTGTTGCTAGTGGTGTTGTTGGTGGTGTTGATGGTGGTGGTGGTGTTGTTGGTGTTGGTTTTGGTGGTCGTGTTGGTGGTGGTGTTTGTGGTGTTGGTGGTGTTGATTGTGGTGTTGTTGGTGGTTGTGTTAGTGGGGGTGTTGATGGTGCTGGTGGTGGTGTTGGTGGTTTTGGTGGTCGTGTTGGTGTTGTTGGTGGTGTTGGTAGTCGAGTAGGTGGTGGTGTTGTTGATGGTGGTGTTGTTGGTGTTGATGGGGGTGGTGTTGATGGAGGTGGTGTTGATTGGGGTGGTGTTGTTGATGGGGGTGGTGTTGCTATTGTTGGTGGTGTTAGTGATGGTTTTGGTGATGGTGTTGATGGTGGTGCTATTCTTGTTGGTGGTGGTGCTGGTGTTGGTGGTGGTGGTGTTGTTCGTGGTGTTAGTGGTGGTTCTTACGATCCATCATGGCTTTAAACAGGCTGGATTGTGTGAGGGGCACACAAATCCTTGAAAGATCTGGACACATTTCCACCAGTAAGCTCCTCCGGCAAGCAAGGCTGCGTTGGTTGGGTCTTGTAGCCCGAATATCCAAGCAGTTTTTTCTTGGCCGCATAAAGGGGGCTAAACGGGCATGACATGGGCTGTCGAAAATATGGACTGATGCTGTCTGGAAGGATATGGAGCTGAGTGAACTTGCAGAAAAGTGGTATCAGCGGTGTAAATAGCATCCTTCATGAGGAAGCTCGTGAAGGATGCTACTGGGCAGTTGGAGGCAGTCGCCCTCCAACAACAACTGAGGGCAGAGGAGTGACGCTCACAACGAGTGGCGGATAAAATTCAGCAAGTTGGCACAGTTGGGGATACAGCTGGTGTATTTACCAGTCATCTCAGCCAACCTTTGGAACCTGGGTCTATCCCGTGACGTCTTGACAGCCTTCGGCACTTGATGTGGCCTAAAAGTGCACCTGGCCCGGCACAGGCGCTGTGGTGACATCACCGCTACTTTGTGGCGAATGTCGGTTGTTGTTTTTGTGTTTCGTGTTGTGAGTAAGTGGTGATGATGTGAGTCTGCGTTGATGATGTGGGTTCATGGTGAGGATGTGAGTCCGCGTTGTGACTTGACTCGTGTTGAGATCTGGGTGCCGTCACGCCCCCTCGACTCTTTGTGATCCTCGCCTTCGTCTCCTGCTCCGCATGCAGAGACCCGGACTGTGCGAGAGACGCTGCGAGTTCTGTGCACCCTGCTCTGCAAGTTGCCACCATGGAGGTACGTGTGGCTCCTCCACTCGTGTGGTGAAGTATGGATGGACGTGTGCTCTCCACTTTGCGTGTGGCTACCAGTCACCTATCCATATACCTGAGTGTGCATCTGCTTGCCTGCCTGAGTGTGTGTGCATCTATCAGAGTATCTCCCCCGAGATCCTATCTACCTGCCTGTCTACACGTGAATAATCTACAGTACTTTTATCTATCCACTACTGGATGAAGGCCTCCTTCCCTGAGACCCTGCTACCACCCCTCACGATCCTGCGATGGAATAATCCACCAGGCACCGATTTTGTCGCTTCATCTTTCTGCTGTCCTCTCAGACATGTTCCGATACTTGGCTGCAGCTCCGTTATTGTTCTTGATCATCGGCCATCGTTGTTGCTCCTGGCCGTGGCATGTCCTGGCCCAGCCCCTCTTCTCTTAACAGTTTGAAGGATGCCATTCACCTGCGTGTGTCCTCTAAATCCACACGTGTCTCATTGTAAATCCAAGTGTGACATCAGATATCGGCCAAATATCCCAACACTGAGAACTTACAACATCTTGGCAGGACCCTCCTGATTGCGGAGCCCAGGATCTCAGAGATCCTGGCTCAGTGCTCGCCTCCTGCGCTTTCCCCAACATCTTGCTAAAGCTTACGTGGTGGACCTTTGTCTTTGTGTGCGTGTAGATGAGCCGAGCTGGAGAGGCGAGGAGTAAGGGCGAATCTTGCACCACGTGGAGTGCGCTGTCCCCAGAGGGCACCGCCTCCGCCTGCAGCAAATCACCGCAAGGTAAGAACGGTAATGAGGGACGTCACAGAGGGCCATGGTGAATGCTGTAACATCACGATGGCCATGTTGTATGGTGGATGTCACAGTGGCCATGATGCAGTGGAGATTTCATAGCGGCCATGATGCATGGGTGATATCCAGGTGGCCAAGTTGCATGGGGGACGTCATGCTGGCCGTGTTGCATTGGGGACTTAATGGTAACCATGTTGCATGGGAGACGGCATCATGGTGGCCATGTTGCATGGGGATAATTATGTGTGCTCTGGCCTCAGCACATCACACGCTTTCAGATGCGCTTCCGATATTAGGAAGCCACTGTAGCTGTTCACTTTTAAATCATGTAGATTGAAAACTACTTTCTTTAGAACGTCTTTTCATGTGTAGTTTATTGTCCTTCCCCCGAGTATCCATTTGCCACCATTGGCTACGTACGGTGCAAAAGAAGTTCAACATACATACAGACATAACGGTATTGGCCAAAACATCCCAATCCTGAAATATTTTCCTACAAATTGCTCAAATTTGGGATCACACAGCTGTTGTTGTTATTCTCATGTCTGCAGAAATCATGGCTCTCTTTGGCCCTCACTTGACCAACCGTGAGAAGCTGGAACTCGCAGCCATGCAGGAAGTGTGGTACTTTGCACTCTACAACAAATCTGAGGGATGCAACAATGGTGGATACGACGACTACAAACGAAATTACATTCTGGTGAGGCTCGCCACGAAACGCCAACTGTGGGGGCATTCACAGGGTCCATCAGTAGCGGGGTTTGCGGCTTCTTGTTATTGCACCTGAAGTACCAACCAGGGCTATCACACACACACACCAATGCACTTCAGAATCAGAATTTGTATTTCCGAGTATAGCCCATTGTGCCAAGAAGCTCTTTTTTTAAGGGTGACTGAGCCAGCAGACATCAGAATATTCCAAAATGACAGATTTTAATTAAACTTAATAATTACAGAAAATATTTTAGAAAATTACATTCTCACTTAAATCTTGACTTAAAGCTTTCATGACTAGCAGGAATTCGTATTATTTGGGTCTTTCAGTAAAGTCACGTAGATAGGTTCAAAGAAAATAACAAGAAACAAAAACTATGACGTTTCGATCACAGGAAAAGGGGGGTTAGCTTCCAAAGGCAAACTGTTTATGAGGGTTTAAAATGGGCGTAGCCCAAATGTCAGCAGCCAATATTAATTCAAGTGGTGGGCAGCCAACTCGGTAGGATCTGAAACACGGAATGGACCGATTCCTCGGCCGTGGCTGATCATTGTTTTAATGCGGTGGGCTCACACAAAATGTATTTCTCCAATACGAAGGTATTTTGCAAGCCCACTGGCTATCAACAAAGATTCGTTCATGAAGCCATCCATATACAGTATATAGACACAGACACAATTTCAACCGAGATGGATACAAACTGAGCAATCATTGGAATGATGTTATCAACCAGTTTAAGTCATAACTGGCTATGATCTTCCCATCCTACCACCTTCTGATGTTAGTTGTGCTTTATGCCCATTTCGAACTTGCGCTTTCACAGGATTCACAGGAACACAGCCACTTCGCGCGCCAACCCCTCGGTTGCGGCTCTGCAATCTTCAATTAACATGCTCATCTCTAATTAACATGCTAATCTCTCATTGACATGCTAATTTTCACCTGGCAGCCCTTTGATTTGTTTTAGTTTTTGTTATTTTCTTTGAATCTATCTACGTAACTTTACCAAAAGACCCAAATAATATACATTCTCACTTCTTAAACTTTGTGATTTGAATTATATTAACTTTAAATTATTGTACCTTTTGTGCAGTTCCAGCATGAGCACCTCCACTACCGCTATGAGGTGCTGAAGAAGATTGGAAAAGGAGGTCAAGGCCAGGTGATCCAGTGCCTTGATCACAAAAGGAACAACCTGGTGGCCATTAAGATCCTGGTGTCACCATCGAGGTAAGACTTCAGAGCCGCCCCGTCACGAGCCCGATGTTGTTGTTAAGTTCGTTGCCACGGGCAGCCGTGCGATGCAGTGGTGACACTTGTGCATCAAAGTGAGAAGGGGGGCCTGGGTTCGACTCCTGATTCGGGTGCCCTCCTGTATGGAGTTTGCATGTTCTACCCCTGTTCTGCATCAGTTCCTTCTGGGTTCTCAGATTTTTCCTCCCTAAAGCTTAAAATACACACACACAGTGTAAACTAATATTGGGGATAAAACATCCCATTGCTGAAGGATTACCTGCACATTATGGTAATTCCTCATTTAATGCTGTACATACATTCCTGAAAAGTTCCGCGTTCAGCAAAAAAGTATTGAGCGAAAATAATTTCCCCATATATAATGTAATAATAATGTTTGGCGAGATACAATGCACTCATACACCTTGAGATGACGAGACCAATAACTGAGGGTATACCGTCATGTTACTTTATCATTGCGAGTAATGTATCATTGCAGCTCAAGAAAGTAGTTCGTTGTCGACTACTCACAAATCGTGTTATAACGGGCGGGTTCCGTGCTTTAACAGGCATGTTCCACGTTTTAACAAGTGTGTTTTGTTTTAAAACGAAAAGCGTTCCGTTATGCAATGGGCGCGTTCGTGTTATTACGGGCACATTCTGCGTTGTGCGAAAAGTGTGCCCTAATGGAAGAGCCACATTGAAGCGAATATGCGTTGTGTTAACATGCGTTTGCATTTAGATTTCTCAAATGACCAATCCGATTTGAATGGCTCTTCACTTCCAAATCCTATCGGGTGCCCTACATCGGCTCCTGCTCCCTCTGTGGTAGCTCCTCACCAATGATTGTCGAGTGTACTACTGGAACTCATGGTGCTGTTAGACCTGGTGAATTCATATTTAATTAATTTATTCTGACTAGAATTTGGTTCTGGATATCCCTTAAGCAAATATAGGATCTTCATTTGTGGACTTCCTCTGTGCAGCTCCAAGGAAGAAACATACCAGAAGATGGAACTCCAGATAGCTCTGGAACTTCAAGGCAAGGGCAGTGATGAAGATTTCAACGTCATCAAAGTCCTGAATAAATTTTATTTCAGAGGACACCACTGTATTGTCCTGGA
Source organism: Petromyzon marinus (assembly GCF_048934315.1). Lineage (NCBI taxonomy): Eukaryota > Metazoa > Chordata > Hyperoartia > Petromyzontiformes > Petromyzontidae > Petromyzon > Petromyzon marinus. Next base: position 70,268 of record NW_027423427.1, on the reverse strand, counting down.
GCTGTTGAAGTATGTACTGCATGCCGCCCCCCCGCCTCCGCCAATAATGTGGTTAACTTACTTAACAAACTTTCGTTAGTTTTTTAGAAGCGACCTGACCTTAACAAAGTAACATTTATATTCTTGGTTCTTTCGGTAAAGTCACGTAGAAGGGAAACAATACAATAATATAAATATAAAACAATAAAATTCTCACGACGTTAAAAATAACCGCCACTTTTTTAAAATTTTCTTGTTGTGGTTTTCACACCTGATGATTGCTTGTGTTGCCGTCGAAACGTCGTGAGAATTTTATTGTTTTATATTTTTATTATTTTATTGTTTCCCTTCTACGTGACTTTACCGAAAGAACCAAGAATATGAATCCCTGCAATCACGAAAGCTTTAAATCAAAATTTTAAAAGTAGCATGTAGTTTCTAAATGTGGAGGGGAAAACCAGTGGACCCACAGAAAAATCCACATGCCCACGGGGAGAACATGCAAACTCCAAATGTACAGGCGTCACGGTGGGGATCAAACCTACAACCTCCTCTATACCAGGCGGGGGAGATGTCATCTCGCCACCGCGGCAAGCTGTTAATTTTGAGATTCCCACGCCACCCATGCATTGCAATACTGTGGAGCTGCCATGTGTCATGGGTGCATTGGAGGCCACTTCTCTTTTCTCCATTAGCCCTGCCACTTTTACCAAGCCACGCCTCCACTCAATCAGCAGGGTGGCTGGATGGCAGTGGTGATGCTTGTGTCTCTCGGCGAGAATCCGAGCTTCTTTTCTGTATGGAGTTTTTATCTTCTTCCAATAGATAGCCCTCCACCACCCGGCAACAAAGCCAATGATATAAAGTTGTCAAGTTGGCATATATGCCAATTTATTTGGTCTATTGGCAAACTGACGACCTCAACTCACACGGAACTATAACTCTTAATATTGGTCATGAACGTGCACATGAACGTACAATATTAACATGATTATCGTTATCAGAATCAGTGCAGCATTGTAGGGGATGGCACTGATGCTGTGTTTTTGTTGCTGCTTCTGCCTCTCTCGCAGGGAGAGCCTTCATGAAGTGATTAGAAAAGCGGGGCTCCGGCGGTTGGACATGGCGATGGTGAAAACCTACACCAGGGGCATCCTCAAGTTCTTGTGCCACATCAATTCCAGGAAAATCGTTCACGCGGACATCAAGCCAGTGAGTGGACACAGCGTTCAGCTTTCACTTTGGTGCAGAGGTGTATCTTTATTGGGGACTCGTTCCACAGAGAAAACCGGCCATGTTTTCACAAGGTTGATACGTTAGCTCTGTCCTTCTCACTGGAAGGAGGCAGGGTCATGCTACCTCTGGTGGAGATGATCTGGTATGAATTAAACTATAGTGTAGAGTCGTGTCGCTCTTGGGGACTCACCAGAGACAAAACCGGCAACGTTAATCAGCGTTGCCCCAAACCCTGGGAGACACAAAACGGAGTCAAAAAGAATAATTTTCAAGACGTGCGAAACTTACATTTTGGCCTGACAACTGCTCGTTATCGAATTCCCATCTGCAAATTGAAAACGTCCAAAGACAAAGGTGCAGTGGAAAGCATCACGGAATCCTTGCACTCTCTTGTGAGTGGCTTTTAGTCTGTAACTCGTTAATGGGCACTCATCCGGCTGTGAGCTCCATGCAGCTCTCCTGTTGGAGCAACGGCAATCGGTTGTAAATAGAGCCACCCCCTTTACTTTGATGGTGCCTGAGAGTGCTTTGAACGTGACACGCCTCTACTCACATCTCCAATTTTGACGCACTTGAAAGGGGCACACCGCCCAGTGACAGCTGTCAGAAAACAGCGAATATTGCACTTGACTGACGCTAGTCGACAGCGCTATGCCTCATCTAGTTCTCCTGTTTAGTGCGTGTCATGGTATGTGATTGATCCACTGCTGGCTGAATGATATCGGCATAACCTCTGAGTTTGAATTCATTCTACCCCTCCTCCAGCGAAATGTTCTCGTCAAAGACACCGTGACTGGCACCGTGAGGATCACGGACTTTGGCATGAGCTTTTTCGTGGAAAGTCAACGTGAGTGACCTCACCTGGGTGTGTGAGTGTCTGCGTGTGTGTGTCTGTATGGCTGTCTTTATGCATGGGTGTCTCTGCGTCCGGGTGAGTGTCTATATGTTAGTGTTTGTCTGAGTGTGTCTGTGTGTGAGTATCTGAGTGTCTGTACATGTGACTGTTTATGTGTATAATGATGATGCTGTTTAAGACACAGTGTGTACACACGCACCAATGTTTGTTGTTCTTGTGATTATTGTACAGCTAAGAATGTTGGTGGGACCCTAGGATACTTGGCTCCGGAGCTGTTGCTGGGTTATAGCTTGACATGTGCAGTGGATATGTGGGCGCTGGGCTGCACGGTGGCGGAGTTGGCGACGGGCAGGAAATTATTCCGGTCCAACAGCCACGAAGATCACCTCCCGCGCTGCATAGAGGTATTTCCCACACGGCGTCTGTCTGCTCGTGATCCCCCTCTCTTTCCGTGGAGTCGTGGGCTATGGGGGTGGCAGGAGGGGGGGTGGTCACTTGGTGATCTGTGAATAACGGCCGTCATATGTTGTGTGTACACGTGTGTGTCTTGTATGTGTAGGGGAGCGGTAGTGTAGCGGTCAGCCTGCTGTGCTAGAAACAGAGTTCGATTCCAGCTCATGGCCAACACCAGTGACGATTGTCTGAACTGTCCTGGGCCTCCTCTAGTTTGAGTCAGCCTCAACTGAGTACCTCGTGGAGTGTGTGAAGTACCTGGGTCAATGTGGCCCGCCACTCCTGTCTCTGTGCGCCACAGTGCTGGCCCTCAACAAACGCTGCTGCTTTTGCTACTCGATCTAACAGCACTTGCCCCTACAGTTTACGGGTGACCTTTGTCTTCATGTCAACCATGTGCAGATTCTGGGGATGCCTCCAAGGTACTTGGTGAATGCAGCACCCGACAGAATGCAGTTCTTTGGTGAGTTGAAGCGTGGGGTGAGTGACAGACCGGATTCAGTTTTAGGGAGTAGCCTCAGGCTGTTGTTATTTTGTTTTGGAGGGGGCGTTTTTGTATTTTTAATTCCTTGGGTGTGTGGGTGGGTAAATGGGTGTGTGGGCAAGTGGGTGGGTATGTGGGTAAGTAGGCGAGTAGATTGGTGGGTAATTGCGCGAATGGATGGGTGAGTGTGTGAGTGAGTGGGTCAGCGGGTCAGTGAGAGGGTGGGTGAGTGGGTGGGTAGATGAGTGGGTGAGCAATTGGGTAGGTGGAAGAGTATGCGTGGGTAGGTGGATGAGTGGGTTGATGGATCGGTCAGTAAGTGAGTAGGTGGGCGACGTGCTCGTTGGTGACTTCGTCTCTCCCGCTGTGCATGGCTCCTGCAGACCATCGGGGGAAGATGTTCTGCCCAGGCATGAAAAGGGTGCCTGGGAGCTTCCCACTGCACGAGGTGCTCAACAGCGACGACCCGGAGTTTGTCAAATTCATCAGCTGCTGTCTGCGGTAAGAACCACCCACCACTCCCCCCCCCCGCTCCCCACGAGGATCCCCCCCTCCAATTGATTGACGACCGCTCTGCACCGATCACCAGGAAGATGTGGAGCTGAGTGGACCTGCCAATAAGCGGTGCCACTGGCCCTCTGTGAAGTTAGCCCTCTGTGGAGGAGTGGGAGGTCTTTGCAAGCCACTGCTGGGTATCAGAGGGCTCCCACTGCTACTGCGGCTTCCGCTGCTGCTGTGCGTTCCTGGACCTCGTGGGAAAAGGAAGGAACATCAAAGCTCTCAGCATGCCTCTCTCACCACGTGGCCGCATGTGTCCCCCATGCATCTCTCAACAGATGGGATCCAAATCGTCGCATGACGCCAGCGCAGGCGCTGGCTCATAGCTGGCTCCGAACCGCAGCCACCAGCACCACCACGGCCAGCAAAGCCACCACCACCGCTGCTGCTCCTGGCAGTGTGAAGCGCTCTGGAGCTGCTAAGCGACGGTAAGCCACTATCTGCTAGTCCAGTGGTCAAGGCAGTCTATAGGAGGGTGCGGGGCCTGGGGCAAGTTACACCGTGTGGGCTTTCGAATCGCAGAGAAATCCTCCTCTTTCGGTCTTAAATAGAGGGATGAATGTAATGTCATCACTTGTGAGCCAATCCGGAGCGAGAGCCTATGTGTTAAACGGAAATATCATGTCTGACACCGTGACATCGTAGCGCAGGGCCCCCCAAAGTTCAGGGCCCGGGGTCGTCACCCCCATACACCGTACCCAGGGGACGGCTCTGGTCCTGTGTGTGTTTAATATCGATTTCTCTTCATTCTACTTTTACGCTTATTTAGCCAGCAATAGCCTCACTCAGTCTCAAGACTTTTTCAGGAGGGTCCTGCCAAGTTGTTTGCTGTACAGAACAAATCTACTGCTACTGCTGCTGTACGATCCCAATTGAGTGATTTGGAGGTGCAATTTACAACACTGGCAGAGATGTCCATCCAACACTGGTTGCACGGCGTGTTTCTGAGGGTTCAGTTGCCAAACCCAGAGGAATGGAAGTGAAATTTTAATGTGCAATTTTATTGAAGGATTGTCTTGGTGTGGTGTGAGGCTGTTTTTGTTGCTGTTGAAAAACGACAGGATTTTATTGACTTATGACATTTGTATTTATAGACTTTATTATTATTTTTAGTGACTCTTATAGACTTTGTACTCCTTTTGTTTTGTTTGTTGTTGTAACCTGCTGACTCTGTGCCATGATGGGACATCTGTGAAAGAAGAGCTTCATAGCTCATCAGACTCCTCTTCATCCAGTCTAAATAAAGATTCTGATTCTGGAAACCCATGCGGGGGGGGCAGTGTAGGGGGGTTGGTAGAACACACTCCACATTCCACACAGAGAATCAAACCCAGGTCCTCTCTGGCTGTGAGTTCCAGCCATAAAGAACGTGTAGATTCCATAATTGGTTTCTGGGTGAGGACAGATAATGAAGCGGCAATTTCTTTGCCATGTTGCCCTGCATCCACTGAGACACCGCCAGACTAATGCCCATTTTGTAACCAGACTCACGGTGGGCAAAGCTATGCTGCATTATTGCGGCACTGTTAATTATCTGGGTTAATCTTCTGTGGCACAGAGTTAGTCCACCCATGGACGATGGGGGGGAGAAGGGGGGGGGGGGGGACTGATCTCTGCTGGAGCAGGAAGTTGGAACGGTGTCGTGCGCATCTCTTCACAGAGTGGAGCCGGCACAGCGCCCATCCTGCTGGCTCGCCCAGACCTCTAAAGCGAAGTTGAAGGTTGTGGAGGAAGAATGGACCCTGGTGGAGGAGCTGGTGGTGCAAGAGGAAGAGGAGACACTGGTGGAGGAACTGGTGGTACAGGAGGAGACCCTGGTGGAGGAGTTGGTGGTACAGGAGGAGACACTGGTGGAGGAGTTGGTGGTACAGGAGGAGACCCTGGTGGAGGAGTTGGTGGTACTTGAGGAGACTCTGGTGGAGGAGTTGGTGGTACAGGAGGAGACCCTTGTGGAGGAGTTGGTAGTACTTGAGGAGACCCTGGTGGAGGAGTTGGTGGTACAGGAGGAGACCCTAGTGGAGGACCTGGAGGTACTGGAGGAGACTCTGGTGGAGGAGTTGGTGGTACAGGAGGAGACCCTAGTGGAGGAGTTGGTGGTACTTGAGGAGACCCTTGTGGAGGAGTTGGTAGTACAGGAGGAGATCCTGGTGGAGGAGTTGGTGGTACAAGAGGAGAAGAGGAAGCAAGGGAGCCTGGCCCGCATAGGGAGAGCCATCCGCTCACTCCTCCGACGCGTGCTGCTTTGTGGTGGCCGGTCCACTTCACAGTATGCGTGGTGTGAACCATGACCACGTTCACCACACTCACCACACACACCCTGCACTCACCCACCCTGTGATACCCTCCACCCACCACCCACACCCTGCACCCACCACACACACCCTGCACCCACCCAGTCTTTGATACCCCGCATCCACCACATGCCACACACACCCTGCACCCACCACACACACCCTGCACCCACCACACACACCCTGCACCCACCACACACACCCTGCATCCTCCACACACACTCTGCACCCACCACACACACCCTGCACCCACCACACACACCCTGCACCCACCCACAGCGTGATATCGACTACTCAACATACTCCACACAGAGGGTTAGTGGTTTAAGAGGGTTAGTGGTTTAAGAGGGTTAGGGGTTTAAGAGGGTTAGCGGTTTAGGGGTATAGGGGTTTAGAGGGTTATGGGTTTAGAGGGTTGGAAGTTTAGATGGTTAGACATTTATTGGACTAAGAGTTTAGGGGTTTACAGGTTTAAAGGATGATGGGTTTAAGGGTTTAGAGGGAGGGGTTAAAAGGGTAAGGGGTTTAGAGGGTTAGGGTTTTAAGGGTAAAGAGGTTTTAGGGATTTAGAGGGTGAGCGTTTTCAAGCGTAAGGGGTTTAGAGGGTTAGGTGTTTAGATGGTTATTGTTTTCGGGGTTTCGGGATTTAAAGGGTTTGGGGTTCAGAGGGATAGGGTTTTAGAAGGTTAGGGTTTAGAATATTATGGGTTAAGAGAGTTAGGGATTTAGATAGTTAGGTGTTTAGAGGTTTAGAGGCTTTATGGGTTTTGATATGTAGAGGTTTAGGGGGTTAGAAGTTTAGTAGTTTATAAGGTTATAGGTTTTAGAGTTTTGGGGGTTTTTAGGGGTTTAGACGGTTAGGGGGTTAGAGGTTTAAGGTTTTATGGTATAGGTGCTTAGTGAGGGTTTTAGAGGGTTAGGGGTTCATTGGGTTAGGGTTTAGAAGTTTATGAGTTTAGAGAGTTAGGTGTTTAAGAAGTTTAGAGAGTTTATGGGTTTCGATTGTTAGATATTTATTGGTTTGGAGGGTTTGACATTTAGAAGGTTATAAGTTTAGGGGTTTAGATGTTTGGGGGATTAGAAGATTTGGGTTTTCAAAGTTTAGGGGTTTTGAGAATTAGAGTTTTATAGGGTGATGAGGTTTAGGGGTTGAAAGGGTTAGGGGTGTAGAGGATTTAAGACCTAGACTTTCACAACTAATATTATTCATAATAAAGGTTGTTTGGGTTAGTCTCCAACACACCAGTGTGCTAAAGGAGAAACTAATTGGCAGGTTTTGTTAATGTGATAAACTTTGTCTGTTTAGAAATAAAATAAAACAAATCACAACGTTTCGATCGCAACACAAGCGGTTGTCATCAGGCAGAGGAGTCAGCCTCTAAAGGCAAACTGTTTATAAGGGTTTGGGGATAGACGTAGCCCAAGTGTATCAACAGCACTAGGAGCATGGACGGTGCACGAGCGCCAATGCAGCAACAATGCCAATGCAGCAACAATGCCAATGCAGCAACAATGCCAATGTAGCAACAATGCCAATGCAGCAACAATGCCAATGTAGCACCAATGCCAATGTAGTGGGTGAGAGAGCTTCCGTGGCAAGAGGTTAGATAGGTAAGAAAGAGGAGAGGAGCAAGGGGGGAGAGAGGGAGGGGGGGAGTGGGGTAGGGGGATGGGGGGGCTGCGTGAGCGCTAAGGGGAGAGAGGACGTGAAGCTGGGGGGGAAGTGGGCGGGGCTGCAAGTGGGAGGCTGGGAACGTTGGGGATGCAGGCTGAAATTAACTCGGAAAAATAGACTAGTACCCGGCAGATATGATGGAACAACCATAAACAGTTAAGGTTTTACTTGGTTAATAACATCCTTCCAATGATTGCTCAAGTTGTATCCATCTTCTTGGTTGAAGTTATGTCTATGTTTATATATCTGGATGGCTTCATGAACAAACCTATGATAGCCCGAAGGTTTGCAGAGTACCTTGGTCTCGGAAAAAACAATATCATGCGAGCTCACAGCGTTATAGCCACGGCAGAGGAATTGGTTCTGCCGTGTTTCAGATCTGCCTTGTGTTCGCGAACACGGTCCGAGACGTGTCGTTTCATTTCCCCAATGTAATTGCTACCGCAGGTACAACTCAGTTTGTAGACTCCAGAAGGGATTAGATCACGGATTTTGTGTACTGTATTGAATCGGACCTGGATCTTGTGTTTGTTTACGATTTTGGACATCTTTTTGGTAACACCTTCTATGTATGGTAATGTAATGGTTTTGATTGGCTTCTCAGGGGGTTGTTTCTCCAATGGTTGGAGAAACAGCTTTGCGAATAATGCGGTCCGAGAAACCATTCATCTTGAGGGCCTGGTGTACGTGTTCCAGTTCACTTGCTCGATGGTGTTGGTCGGAAATGCAGTGGGTCCTATGGTGTAGTGTTTTGATGAGGGAATTCTTCTGTGGCGGATGGTGGTGGGAATTAGGTTTCAGATAGGAATCTGTATGGGTGGCTTTCCTGTAGACAGAGTATCCCAACGAGCCGGTCAGGTCTCTTCTCAAACAAAACATCCTGGAATGGTAGCTTACCATCCTTCTCCACTTCCATGGTGAATTTGATGGATGGGTGTATGTAATTTATGTGGTTGAGAAATTGGGTCAATGCTGGCAAGCCATGTGCCCAAATGGCGAAAGTGTCATCTACATATCTCTTCCACAAGGAAGGATCTAGGGTGGATGTCTGGATGCCATCTGTTTCACATTTCTCCATGAAAACATTCACTATCACTGGTGATGAGGGGGAACCAATGGGGGTACCTTCATTTTGTTTGTAGAAAGTACCATTCCAGGTTAAGTAAGTGTTGGTAAGGCAGTGCCTAACCAGAGTAGGTACATCAAGATTCAGTCCATGTTGGACTAAATCTTCAATTATTGCTAAGGTTTCAGGTACAGGAACCGTGGTGAACAGAGAAACTACATCAAAGCTGACTAGCAAATCATCTGGGGACAGTGAAATTCTCTTGATTAGAGAGGCCAAGTGAGCTGAGTTACGTACTGCTGAGGTAGTCTTGCCCGTGAATGGAAGCAAGTTATCAGACAGAAAACGGGCCAGTTTGTAGGTAGGTGAGTTGATAGTGGAAACAATTGGCCGAAGTGGAGTACCTTCTTAATCCGTGATCTAATCTCATCTGGAGTCTACAAACTGATTTGTGCCTGCGGTAGCAGCTACATTGAGGAAACAAAACGACATGTCTCGGACCGTGTTCGCGAACACAAGGGACATCTGAAACACGGCAGAAGCAGTACCTCTGCCGTGGCTGACCATTATTATAATGCTGTGGGCTCGCATGATATTGTTTTTTTCCGATACCAAGGTACTCTGCAAACCTTTGGGCTACCATCAAAGGTTTGTTCATGAAGCCATCCAGATTTATAAACAGACATAACTTCAACCGAGAAGATGGATACAAATTGAGCAATCATTGGAAGGATGTTATTAACCAAGTAAAACCTTAACTGTTGATGGTTGTTCCATCACATCTGCCGGGTACTAGTCTATTTATCAGAGTTAATTTCCCTCCGCATCCCCAGCGTTCCCAGCCTTCCACTTGCAGCCCCGCCCACTTCCCCCCCAGCTTCACGTCCTCTCTCCCCTTAGCGCTCACGCAGCCCCCCCCCCATCCCCCTACCCCACTCCCCCCCTCCCTCTCTCTGACCTCCTTGCTTCTTACCTATCTAACCTCTTGCCACGGCAGCTCTCTCACCCACTGCATTGGCATTGTTACTGCATTCGCATTGTTGCTACATTGGCATTGTTTCTGCATTGGCATTGTTGCTGCATTGGCATTGTTGCTGCATTGGCACTCGTGCACCGCCCATGCTCCTGGTGCTGTTGATACACTTGGGATATGCCCATCCCAAACCCTGATAAACAGTTTGCCTTTAGAGGCTGACTCCTTTGCCTGATGATGACAGCTTGTGTTGTGATCGAAACGTCATAATTTATTTTATTTCTAACTACTTGACTTTACCGAAAAAAACCAAAGAGTATGGATTCCTGCAGTCACGAAAGCTTCAAATCAAGATTTACTAATTGGCTGTCGCATGGTGGCGGGTTTAACGACACATTTATATTTACACAATCTAACCCAACAAACCGTTATTATGGTATGAGAGGGTTAGGGCTGTAAAGTGTTATGGTTTTATTGGTTTAGGGGTTTAGAGGGTGAGTGGTTTAGAGCAGCGGTCCCCAACCTTTTTGGCACCAGGGACTGGTTTCGTGGAAGACAATTTTTTCATGGACCAGAGGTGGGGGGGTTCATCATTGGGTCTTTCCCCTGTTTCAAAGAAACTCTCCAGCGATGTTTGTTTTTTACTTATTTTCGGCTAGGGTTAGCTTGTGGGCTTACCAAAACTGCGCAGTGCGGGAAAGAGGCGCGGACGGAAGTGGTAAATAAAATGGGCAGGCCACGCGCGGATTAAAATAAGTGTCGGATTCTGACTTTTCATAAGGAGTGCGCAACCTAGATCCCTCGCATGCGCAGTTTACAGTAGGGTTCGCGCTCCTATGATAATGTAATGCCACCGCTGATCTGACAGGAGGCGGAGCTCAGACAGTAATGCGAGCGATGAGGAGCGGCTCGCCCACCGCTCACCTCCTGCTGTGCGGCCCGGTTCCTAAAATGCCAGGGGTTTTGAGGGTTTAGAGGGTTGGTTTTTAAAGGTTTAAAAGGTTAGGGGTTGAAAGAGTTAGAGGTTTAAAGCGTTCGGGGTTTAGTGGGTTAGAGTTTCAAGGGTAAAGGGGTTTAGAGGGTTAGTGTTTTAGATGGTGAGCGGTTTATATGGTTAGGGTTTTAGTAAGTTAGGTGTTTAGAGGTGTAGAGGGTTTATGGATTTAGATTTTTAGTGGTTTAGAGGGTTAGGACTTTAGTCGTTTATAAGGTTATGGGTTTAGGAGTTTAGAGATTTCGGGGTGTTTAGGGAACTAGGGATTAGAAGGTTATGGGTTTGAGAATTTTCCAGGGTCTAAAGGATTAGAGGGCCAGGGATGAGAGGGTTTAACACCTACACTCAACAATATTATCTGTAATAAAGGTTTTTTTTGGGTTAGTCTCCCAACACACCGGTGTCCTAAAGTAGAAACAAATCGGCATTTTTTAGTTACGTGATAAAATTTATGAATTGGCTGTCGTGTGGTGGCGGGTGTAACGACACATTTATATGAACTTACCCCAAAAACCCTTTATTATGGGATTAGAGAGTTACATGTTGAGAGGGTTAGTATTTAGGGTTATAGAGGTTTAGAGAGTTAGGGGTTAAAAGGTTAGGTGTTTAAGAGGATTGGGGTTTAGATGGTTTGGGATTTAGAAGGTTAGGGATTGAGGGTTTTAGAAAGTTACGGTTTTGAGGATGAGAAGGTTAAGGGTAGAGTTTTAGGGTTTAGAAGGTTACAGGTTTCGAGGGTTATAGGTTTAGAGGGTTAGGTGTTTAGAGGTTTAGCGGGTTTATGGGTTTCGATTCTTAGAGGTTTAGAGGGTTAGTAATTAAGGAGTTTAGGTTTCTTTGAGTCTAAGGGGTCTGTGATAAGATAAAAAAAATTGTTTAGTTTCATTTGTATATTTGTAGATAATTTGTATACCTCTCCTGTCGTGTTTTGTATTCTATTTTTGTTGTCACATTTTGACCCCCCTGACTGGACATCTGTGAAAAATATCTTTATTGCTCGTTAGATTCCTGCAGTACAAATACATATTTTTTATTCTTATTGGCCTCGAGTCTATGGATTTCGGTATAAGTTTTTGGGTCTCTTTGAATGGATAGATCTCTGTGAGGCTATGGGTCTGTGTGTGAGTCTATAAGGTCGCTGTGTGAGTCTATAAGGTCGCTGTGAGTCTATAAGGTCGCTGTGTGAGTCTATGTGTGTGTGTATTGCAGTGTGTGGATGTCTGTTGGAATCTATGGGTCTCTGAGTATGGATGCTTTTGTGAGTCTTACATGTGTAATGAGCGATTTCCGCGACATGTCGTGTAGAGGGTATTTCTTTTATTCATATACGTTCACAACACCGTATCTCTTACTCTGAATACAACACTGGATGTTAGCATCTCTACGGGCTACACACACACATGGCCGATCACTCGGCGTGGTTCCACCATCCGCGCTCGGCCAGGCCGCTGGCTGGTGGCGTGCCGGGGAGGGTGATGGAAGACGCAGGAGATGTTCCACGTGGTCGGACGACAAAGAGAGATGACGGCGAGCAGCGACACAGTCCGGACCCAAGAGTCCTTCTCCGCCCCCGCTTATATCACCGCAAGCGCGGCTGGGCTCCGCCACTGGCCACGCCCTATCGTGAAACCTTCGAGTGGGTTCCCGGAGCATCCCGGCCAGCCCCACCCATTACCTTTCGCCCAGATGCCTCTCCCTTTCGGATTGGATGTTGTTTCAGCGGTGCCCGTACCCGTGCTTCCCTTTTTGTAACCAGCAGGTGTCATCATGTCATTGGACATGCACAAATTGAACTTAAAAAGGGCATTGAGGGGTGCGGAATCAGAATTGAATATTAACTTCCTGTAATGTTTTATAATAATATATTTACTCCAGGAAAGCCACACTGAGTCATAGTAAGGTCCTGAATTGAGTTTTCTTTTTAAGATATTTCGACCAATGAATGACGAGCGCTTACACAAGTGGGGGGAAACCGGAGCACCCAGAGAAACTCCACGGTTACGAGGGGGAAACACTGTAAACCGTGGAGGGGATCGTCGTGGCGGGAGCTGGGCGATTGACAGCCGCAGTCGATCGCGTGGTGGAAACCGCGCGATGAACAGTCTCCTGGGGTCATTACACATGGATGAGTGAGTTTCTTAGTGAGTGACAGAGTGAATTTGTGAGTGAGTCCGTGAGTGAGTGGGTGAGTGAGTAGTGAGTAAGTTTATAAGTGAGTGGGTGACCGAGTTTGTATATGAGTGAGTGGGTGAGGGAGTAGAGTGAATGAGTGGGTAGGTGAATGATTGAATAATTGAGTTTTTGAGTAAGAGGGTGGGTGGTTAACTGAGTTTGTGAGTGCATTTGTGAGTAAATCATTCTTTAATGATTGGCTGAGTTGCTGAATGATTGACGGAGGGAATAAATGGAAAAAAATATTGAGTGAGCGAGTGACTGCTTGAGCAAGTGGATGAGCGAGTTTGTGACTGAGAGGTTGAATTATTTTCTGAGTGAAGGAGCAGGTTATTGAGTGAGTGGGCGAGTAAAACGGTCCTTTTATGAGTAAGTGAGTGTCTGAGCGAGTTGGTAAGTGAGTTTCCGATTGAGTGGCTGAGAAAATGGGTGAGTAAGTGAGTACTTTAATGAGTGAGTGAGTTATTGGATGAGTGAGTGGGTGAATGGGTGGGTGAGTGAGAAGGTGAGTTTTTGAGTGAATGGGTCGGGGTTTGTAGGAGTTTCTGAGTGAGTGGATGAGTGAGTGAGTTGGCCAGTGAGTGGCAGAGTGAATGTATGAAGAAATAGGTCAGTGAGTGGGTGCGGATGAGTGAGGGAATTATTTGAGTCGGTGGTTTGGTGGTTGAGTTAGTTTCTGAATTAGTGGGTGAGTGAGCTTCTGAGCAAGAAGTGTGAGTGAGTGTCTGAAAGCGAGTGAGTCTGGGAGCGAGTGAGTCTGGGAGCGAATGAGACTGGGTGCGAGTGAGTCTGGGCACGTGTCGTTGAGCAAGTGGATGAGTGGGTAAATGTTTGGGTGAGCGAGCATTTGAGTGTGTGAGTGGGTGATTTTCTGAGATAGTCTATGAGTGAGTGAGTGGGTGAGTGAGTGGCTGAGTGGATGTGTGAGTCGGTGAGGAATCGAGTGAGCGAGTAAGCTTGTGAGGGAGTCGGTAAGTAAGTGGGTGGGTGCACAAGCAGTGAATAAGTGGGTGAGCGAGTGGATGCGTCTCTGTGTGAGTCTTTGGGTCTCTGTGTGAGTCTTTGGGTCTCTGTATGAGTTGATGGGTATCAGTGTGAGTCGATGTGTATGTCTATGGGTCTCTGTGTGAGTCTTTTCTCTGTGAGAGTCCATTGTCTGAGTCTGTTTGTGAGTCTATGTGTCTTTGTGTAAGTATATTGTCTCTGTGTTTCGATGGGTCTCGGTGTGAGGCTATATGTAAATATAGGGGTCTCCATGGTCCCAATGCCTCTGGGTCTTAGCGTGAGTGAGTTTGAGTGTGAGTCTATGTCTCTCTGTGTGAGACTTGTCAAGACTTTTGGGCGACCCTGTATAATAACCAATTGTCTTTTGACTTTTGGGCCACCCTGAACAATAAATCAATGTGTCCTGACTTTTAGGCCACCCTGTACAATAACCCTATGTGTCTTGGCTTTTGGGCCACACTGTACAACAATAACCCCGATGTGCCATGACGTTTTGGCCACCCTGGACAATCACTCAGTGTCCTGACTTTTGGGCCACCTTGTAAAAAAATTACCTTATGTGTCCTGACTTTTGGGCCACACTCTACAATAATAACCCAATGTGTCCTGACTTTTGGGCCACACCGTACAAAAAAATAATGCGGGAAGGAATCATCCTTAGGTAATAAAGAAGTTTAGACAGACTCAGCTTCTTAATCAGTCCGGAGCTCCGGACTTCAGGAAGCCTCCAGAGAAAGATGCTGAAGGAAAGCGCTGGCGAGTTCACGAAGGATCGCAGCTTCCCGGGTCCGCTTGCAGGCTCACCTTGTAGGGGAAGTGTGGCCACCGAATGGAGAACTTGGGAACTGGTGAGGAGAGGGCGAATTGTGGGAGCGGAGCGCAGGGAGGGGCATGGAGGTCAGACGATCCACGGGAGGAGGCGAGTCGCGTCCTAATGCCTACGGGATGGAGGAGAGCACCGGGCTCACTGAAACGGGGGCTTCCATACAAAAGAATCGACGAGAATAAAAAAAAAAACAAGGAAAGAATCGAGCATGTTGTGAGCATTGATAGACAGTGAAGTATCCAGAGGCGTGAGAAGGGAGGCTTGCTACAAGGGGTAGGAGCGGTCCCTTCATCGCTCCTTCTTCTCTCGTGATTAGACTGCTCTTTCTCTCCATCGCGCCGCTCAATGTTTACTTTCAGCCGGAACGGCTCCGGATCGCTGCACTGGGAATTATTTTGCCACGCCACATCAATCTCTCTTTATTTGGTCCTCATACTTTTGTATAAACCTGTTTATAGACTTATAAGATTATGAGGACGATAATGAAACATTATTATGGAAAGGCATACCTTACACTCTAGTGGTAGTGCCTTACGCCGATATTTCCCACTCCGAGCCAGCCTACAGTAGCATCCTGGGGGGAATGTAGAGCGAGGAATGTAAAGCCCTGCATCTACAAATGTGCAAAACGTCTCGAGGCTGTGAAATGGAGAATTGGGGGTGTGCCTGGCGCTGTTTAAAAGATACCACCCCGCCCCCATCAGAAACCTCTTCCCTGCAGCTGCCCCATGAGAGTGCTATGGTGAGCGAGTGGATGACTTGAGCACCTGCCAGCAAGGGGATCCAGAGAAGCGTCATAGCAATTGTAAGAAAGGAGGACATGCGAGTGTGCCAACACTTGTTTCGTACAGTACAGGAACATGGTGCAATACGTGCATTTGGGAAGCGGTGATGCAGTGCTACGCGCATCACGCTACAAACCCGGCGACCCGAGTTCGATTCCCACCCACGGCACGCATCAGTGGCGAGCGACATCTGGACTGACCGGCACCCACGCTTTGCTAACTCGCACTCACCAGCGTGTGCTGAGAACGACTGGAATGGATTTTATTTTTGACCAATGTTGCAATATCATGTATTCGGGGAGTGGCGGTGCAGTGATTGGCGGTCTCAAGCTGCATTTCCAAGAGGGTCCTGAGGGCAAGGGCAGGAGCGGAATTGGTTGTCGTGTGTGGCAGCAAACTGGAGTGCCCGAACAAAGCCTACGTATATGGAGGGGATTACACTCAAGGAACTAATTTTATTTTTGTTCATCACGGACAGTCCCAAAGACCCAAGCACACAAAACAGCCAGCAAAAAACATGACCATTAAATGTGTCACCGATAAAAAGGTAATAAGTGTCTTGAATCAAGCACAGTTATAGGAATATTGGAAAGTACAGGGGGTACATTTTACGTGTGTCTGCGCGTATATTGTGTCATGTCGGATGTGAGGAAATTCCCCCTCAGCCTTTGCAGTCTGTCACGAGAATGATAAAATGCACCACGTGACACCCAAGTGTTCACCAAAAGCTGGTAACGAGACAACGACACGCACAAATCTGCAGCCTTCTCTCTCAAGTGATATAATTTTGCCGAGTTAATTCCGAGCCGACGTTGCTCCCCCATTGGTTGTGTAAACACGGCGGCGTCTCCCAAGAACTTGTAAACAACCCGCCGAGCCCTCCCAGCCACAGTCCTGTTACGAACGAGCCAGGCGGCACGCGGCTCGTCGACACGAGCCTTCGATTGATAACGGGGCGCAGGAGCTCACTCAGCAGACTCCCTGGCGGCATCGCGGCGATGACTACAGCCTCAAGCTAAACAAGCGCAGAACCTGCAGATCGCTGTGACATGGAAAGCGCGGCTCATCATAAAGACGAAACCGTGGGAGCGCAGCGTGCGCTGTGCACATTTTACTCGGAGTAGCCCTCGTTTACAGGATAACATAACTACGTGTAATGCACGTACAGGAGAACATACGTCCGTGTCACTCGACCACTTCGAGCATGCCGATTAAGGAATTCCCCTCCTCAAGGTGTGTATTAATTTGTAAAAATGTCAGGATAGTTTTTCAACTGGTCTTGTGCATGATTGGTTTTAGTCAAATCCATTGGTGCTAAACTAGTTTTGCGCGGAGGGAGCCACGTGGTCCCCGACCCCGCCTGCAGATGGGCCACTGCCGGTAAGTGTGGCCCATCTACGGCACTACACAATTACCGTTACAAAAACACGTCCAAAGATTAATATCGTCAGTTTAACCTTTGAAAATAATCACAAAACCTTGCTATCCTAGTCTACTACTGTTTGTATGTACATGAATCTGTATTGCTGTGTATGTCCACTCGTGTGTTTATTTACACTCGTTTATGTGGATATGTACATGCGTGAATGTGTGTATAGGTATGTACAATCATTTGTTCGCACATTTGTTCGTGTAGTAGAACGCAATCCCTGTGTACGTACACTGCAGTGTATGTACACTCGTGTGTATGCGCACTCTTGTATGCATGTGCACCCGTGTGTGTATGTATGAAGCGGTGTGTATGTACATTCGTGTATGTTTTTACAGCGCTGTGTATGTCCACTCGTGTATGGGTGTACATGGGAGTGTATATGTGTACTCGTGTATGATTGTGAATTGGAACAAACAAATTATTTTTTATTGTGTCCTACAAAGAATTGAGGGGCAACGTGGTAATGAATGCGCCACCACGACAGGGAACTACAGGGATGAGACTCCCCGCTCGTGGTGCTAAATTAATGAAAACAGCGCCACTGAGCGGACAGAGCCCCGCCCCTACAGCTCGTGAGTGTGACGTAGTGAGTGTGACGTAATGAGTGTGACGTGGTGAGTGTGACCAGCGGACTGCCACGATGCTACCAGGTCAGGGTAAACTTGTGTGATGGAGATGCTTCACCTGAAACTCGCCTCCACACGTGTTCACTATGAACATTGTAGCAATAACGGACGATCAGTCATCTTTAACATAGCAGGTCTTTATTGTTCTGCAAGTATATTAACGTTATAACTCGTAGAAACACATGCACACTCGTGTGTGAATGCACACCGCTTTATAGACAGTCGTGTTTGGATGCACTCTCGTGTGTGTATGTCTACTCGTCCGTGTTTTTTTTAAGGAAGGATATGGTAGCAATAACGTACGATTAGTCATCGTTAAAAACAATTAAGGTCTTTATTAATATGCAAAAAAATTCACGTTAATACTCTATCGAAATATTTATTAATACGCATGCTCAAACAGGAAAGAACTAGGCAAATTATTTCCCAATAGGAATTGAACAGTTAAAACATAATCTCAAAATCAAAGACGTAAACGTCGATTTCCCCAATTGACATCCTTTTCGACTGAAGCCATTCGTCTAGAAGTCCAAGCCATCAAACACAGGAACAACGAACGTGCAATCCACGCACACTCTGAAACCTATTATTTGAAGTGATTTAATTCATTACACAATGATGAAAATTAAAGAACATGTTTAAAATATTGAGCAAAGTTGTAATCACAGACTTTCTCCAACTTTTGCTCAACAGGAATTGAACCACCTCACAACCACTGCGTATCACACCACATCAACAAGTAATCCGATAGGACTACAAATCACCACCTTAACGTGACGAAGTTTAGAATAAACTTCAACACTCACAAGACGGAATTCAACACAAACACCACCACAAAATGAATAACAGGAATGGACAAATCCTAAAACAAGACGGCCTTATTAATTGATCTAACATGCACATTCCAGGACTTTAACAGAAGTACTCAATACTTTGATTATCCAGCCACTCCAGCAGCCATTTCTCAGTATCAACCTGCATGGGGTCGAAAGAGGAATTGTCGTCAGGGCTCATTACATCCAGCCATCTCGCAGGATCCAACCGCATGGGGTCGAAAGAGGAATTGTCATCAGGGCTCATCACATCCACTACATCCACGCACCTCTCCGGATCCACCCGTATAGGGTCGAAAGATGATTTTGTTCCAGGACTCATTGCAGCACTTTGTATTTCACCTTTTGATTTCACTTCGCTATCATTGCGGATCTTCTCATGCTTGTTTCGGGGTGATGACCGTGAAAACGTCCTCTCCAACGGAGAACAATTCAACGGTTTCTCGCCCGTGTGAGTTTTCTGGTGACGATGAAGATGTGGTTTATGTGCAAATGCCTTCCCACACACAGCAATTGAACGGCTGCTTACGCGTGTGTGCGTGGCACTGTGGAGAGTTTATCTTTTCCATTGTTGATAATTAAAGGCAAACTCTAAGCAAATTCTAAATAACGTCTAACCGAGACAGAGTAACGTCTCGTAAGTCGAACTACACGCGATTACCAGATTATCCACTAACAAAGAAACTTACCTGTTGATGCACGGCGTATCGATATCCCTGATGAGATCGACACGACCTCTCCCGAAGCAAAGTCGCCAACAAGTCGCCACGCAATCGTGCTCAACACGCTGGGTCTCGCAGGAGAAGGGTAGTCTGCAGGGCGAGGAGTCGAGCGTCTATCCTCAGGAAAATTCCTCTCCAAATGATCTTGATGTGTAATTTTAAGCCCCTTATAACTCCCCTCTAGCATCCAAATTCTTTGTTCTCAACGTGGCCTATCATGGCCTTGGCATTCAATTGTTAATTTTTACATTTACAATCCGCATTCCTAGCAACATAGCTTCGCTAATTTGGCCATTGTCCTTCAACTATAATAAGTATGCACATCTCACTGAATAATTCTGTACTTCGTGTTAATTTGCTAATATTCACGCCCGCAATGTTCTGTAAACTTCTGCAGGTTTAGAGGATTTGATAGCGACATACAGTCTGAAGGATCAAAATGATGTCGAGTTCAATTTGGACTAAGAAGTGCAAGTTTATGCTGTGCTGACCGTGTTTTATAAATATATTTAAGGACACTCTTGTTCAGCAGGGTGCTTCGAGAAAACGAGGGTGGTTATGCTTCCAATTTCTGTCATAAACTTTGAATAATCATCTGCATGGTTTAGCTTGTAAGCATGGTTTATAATAACGTAACGCCAAAAAAACCAATCACCTTTAAGTCTGTAACATACGACATTCGGTGTGTGTGTATACACCAGTGTATGTATTCAATATTTAGCACGTTTAATATGTTGGACGTGTTTTCATGGTAATTACATTCAATATTGAGGGGTTTACCAGCCCCTTGCACCCGTCCAGAGGCCTCGTGGGCCGCTGTGGTGGGGGAAATTGCTCACATCCACCACAGCGTTACCGTCCGGCACCGTCAATGAAGGAAGAGGGTTGTTTTTGCAAAACTTTACTCGTGGCAGGGGAATGACAAACAACAGGGAGTGCCTCCTTCTGAGAAACAAAAAACGAATGAAGGGGGTGTGGGAGCGTGGCGTAAGGTGTAGAAAGCCGTAAGTCACAGGTATTATTAGAATTGAGACAATGACACCAGCACACAATGGTGGGGTCGTTTGGAATGATGTTGCAATGATGAAAGATGGAGTTCTCCACTTGGCATTTCATGAACTTTACATTCCATTGTTATTTTTTGAATTTACAATATGCATATCTAGCAACAGAGCTTCGCTAATCTGGCCATTGAGCTTAAGCCTGAATACGTATGTTCATCTCACCGCATTATTCGCGTTCATTTGCTAATATTCACCCTGCAATGTGCTGCAAACTGCTGCCAATTCAAAGGCGTTACCAGGGACATGCAGTATTCAAATTGTGATTTGGAATTTGAGGTGCAAGTTTATACCGTGCTGACCTTGTTTTATAAATATATTTATGGACACTCGTGTTGATAATTGTTTGTCAGAACAACCAAGGTGATTTGTCCACGAATTTTTTTACAATTGCTGTAATACACTTTTAATGATCATCGAAATGGTATGGCTTGTAAGAGTGTATTTACACTGCTGTGTATGTACACTTGACTTTGACTCGTGTGTGTGTGTGTGTACAGGTGTTTGTTGTAAGCAGGAACAGGTTCGCAGATTTGCTGAGCATTTCTGTGAGGTCCTGGGGGAGGGAAAATCCCTCAGCCAGGAAAACATCGTGGCACAAAGTGAGGATGACCCTGCTGAGGCTGCGGTGCCTCAAATATTGGAAGAAGTCACCCCCTGTGAGTGGCTGGCTGAGGTGCCATCTGCTGAGGAAGTATTGAAGGCGATCCGGAGTCTGAGACCAGGAAAGGCAGCGGGCAGAGATGATCTCCCAAGCGAAATGCTGAGGGAGGGTGGCGTTTGTGCACAGACTGCCCTATATGACATCATAACAACAGTCTGGACCACTGGACGGGTTCCGCAGGATTGGAAGGATGCCCTGGTGGTCCCCCTTTTTAAGAAGGGGGACCGCACAGACTGTAACAACTACAGGGGCATCTCACTCCTCAGTGTGCCGGGAAAGGTCCTGGCAAGGATTATTCAGCATCGCCTTGCCAGGCACGCTGAGGAGAGGCTTGCGGAGCCCCAATGCGGTTTCAGGAAAGGGCGGTCCTGCACAGATGCCATATTTTCTGTCCGTCTGCTACAGCAGAGGTGTAGGGAATTCCAACAAGACCTACATCTCTGCTTTATTGACCTGGTCAAGGCCTATGATACCATCAGTAGGCCTGGGCTCTGGGTCGTTCTTCGTGCTTTTGGAGTACCTGACCCTCTGCTCACGATCATTAAGGACCTTCATGATGGTGAGCGGGCCCGGGTAAAACTACGTGGCCGGGAGTCAGAGCCATTCCCTGTACACCTTGGGGTGCGACAGGGATGTCCTCTGGCTCCCACATTATTTAACATCTATTTTGACCACGTAGTTCGTGAAGCCTTCAATAGCTGTACCGGGGGAATCTCCATATGGTACAGATATAATGGGAGGCTAATCGATGCCCGGGTGCGGTCAAGGGATGGCTCTCTATTGCTCAACCACGTTATGTATGCTGATGATTTGGTAATAGCTGCTCAGTCAGAGGAGGAGTTGGAGACGCTGCTGCTGAGACTGGAGCGTGCCACTAAGAGGTGGGGCCTTACCATCAGCCCACCAAAACTAAGCACCTGCCTGGGTATTTTGTACCATCGGACACTCCACCCCCACAACTCCCAATCGGTGATGGGGCAGTTGTGGAGAGAGTGGAGAGTTTCCCATACCTGGGCAGTGTGCTTATGACTGGCTCCAGTTTAACAGCAGAGGTCTCACTCCGAATCAGTCGAGCGGCAATATCTTTTCATCGGTTGCGTAACGCTGTGTGGAAGCTACCTGGTCTGTCGCTCCGCACTAAGCTTCAGGTCTTCTCGGCCACGGTCATTCCCTCCCTTCTCTACGCTTGCGAAACGTGGACCCCCCTAATGGAACATCTTCGCCGGTTAGAAACATTTAGGCTGGCCTGCCTACGATCCATCCTGGGTTTAACCAGACTGGATTGTGTGAGGAGCTCACAAATCCTTGAAAGATCTGGGCAGGGTCCCATCGGTGAGCTCCTCCGGCAGGCAAGGCTGCGATGGCTGGGTCATGTAGCCTGCATGCCCAGCCACCGCATGCCGAAACAGCTTTTGTTTGGCCGGATTGAGGGGGCTAAGCGGGCGCGGCACGGGCTAGAGAAGAGATGGAGTTTTGTGGTACAGGAGGACGTGGAGCTGAGTGGAGTTGCCGATGACTGGTAGCAGCGGTGTCAAGATCGGCCTCTGTGGAGGAGGCTCGTGAAGGATGCTACTGGGCAGTTGGAGGCAGTCGCCCTCCAACAACAACGGAGGGCGGAGGAGCGACGCTCACAACAACGAGCGGAACGCCGGGTGGCTAAAGCACAGCAGGTTGGCACAGTAGGGGGCACAGGTGGTGCATCAGCCAGTCATCTCAGTCAGTCGACCCGTGGCACCTGGGTCTGCCCAGTGACCTCCTGCCAGCGGGCGTTCGACACTTCA
Source organism: Petromyzon marinus (assembly GCF_048934315.1). Taxonomy (NCBI): domain Eukaryota; kingdom Metazoa; phylum Chordata; class Hyperoartia; order Petromyzontiformes; family Petromyzontidae; genus Petromyzon; species Petromyzon marinus. Next base: position 47,796 of record NW_027423427.1, on the reverse strand, counting down.
CGTGGCCTCACGGTGCACATAGCCTGGCACAAGCGTCGTGGTGACGTCACCGCCACTTAGTGGCGAATGGCGGTTGTTGTTGTAAGCATTGTACAGTTAACGAACCATCAGAAAACTTTTAAAAATCTGATTTGTATTCATCTGCAAAAAAATATTAACGATAATATTGCTGTGCATGCACACTCGCGCGTGTGTACACTGCTGTGTATGTACACTCACGTGTGTATATATGTACTTCTGCGTGTATGTATAACAAACCATAATATAGGAAACACCACAAGACGAGCACTCGTCTGTGTATGTACACGTTTGTGTGCATATGTATGTAGGTACAATCGGTCGTGTTCGCAGTGGAACGCAATCCTTGTGTACATACACTGCTGTGTACACTGCTGTGCATGTACACTGCATTGTATCTCTGTATGTATGTACACCCCTGTATATGCACATTCGTAAGTGAATGCCCACCGCTGTATATATAGTCGTGTTTGGATACACACTCGTGTGCATGTCTACTCGTCCGTGTTTTTTTTAAGGAAGAATATGGTATCAATAATGTACGATCAGTCATCTTTAAAAAACAAATCAGGTCTTAATTCATCTGCAAGAATTTTAATGTTAAAACTCGCATCAAAATCTGTATTAATTAGCTTGGTCAAACAGTTAAGGAACTAGGAAAATTATTTCACTTTCAGGAATTCAACAGTTATAAAATATTCTCAAATCAAACACTTTAAAGTCGATTAATCATTTCCAATTGACGTCCTTTTCGATTTAAGCTATTCGTCAATAGGACCACAAAGGACTACAAAGCACCACCTTAACGTGACGAAGTCTAGAATAAACTTAAACACTCAAGAGACGGAACTCAACACAAAACACCACTACAAAATGAAAAACAAAAATGGGCCATTCCTAAAACAATACAGCACACATAGGCATAAGTATAATGACCACATTAGCTTAGGAGCGCTGATTAATATGCGGATTGTAAATTTACGAAATCAACAAGTGAATGCAACGTTCATGAAAGGCGACGTCTAGAACCGAAGATTTGCATCCCCAGGGGGGATTATGAGATATATTTTACAAATGCGCAGGATAATCTGACCCAGTACGTTGCGACAAAAGGCAAATAAATGGAAGTATGGACTTGAAAAAGACTTGACGCACATAAACAATATTATTTACTGAACCTGAGGCCAAGCTGAACAAGAGGCCAAATTTCTCAATCTCAGTAGTAATTGAATGCAGAATGCATTAGAATGGCGTGCATTTTTGTCATCGTCATGAAGTCCTTCAGTGTTCTTATGTTTAACCTGTGAAAATAATCACAAAACGCTGTTATCCTATTACACTGCTGTGCGTATGGACATGCGTAGTGTAGTGTACTGGTAGGGTAGTGGTAGTGTAGTGGTAGTGTAGTGGTAGCTTAGTGGTAGTGTAGTGGTAGTGTAGTGGTAGCTTAGTGGTAGTGTAGTGGTTAGCGCGCTGCTCAATTCTCTTTGGTTCTATTCGGTAAAGTCACGTAGGTAAAAAATTAAAACAACAAAAATCACGGCCTTCATCAGGTGAAGGGACCAACCTGTCCAGCGGACAGCGTTGGAGTGAAGAAAGCCAAGCGCTGGTCGCCTCCCTTTAAGCTGTGAGGGGGCAAACAGCAAACGCCCTGACAAAGAAAATTAGCATGAAACGCACCACTGACAAAGCTTGGAATTAGCACAAGATGATAATACACCACCCTGGGAGTTTGGAATAGCACTACTAGAATAAATATACTGTACCATTGAAATTTAGATTTGAAGCTTTCGTGCCTGCAAGGCTCCATACTCATTGGTTCTATTAGGTAACGTCACGTAGGTAAAAAATAAAACAAAAATCACGACCTTGGAAGTTTGGAGTGCCACTATTTGAAATAAATATACTGTACCATTGAAATTAGTTTAATGTTTGGTTCAATTTAGAACATCGTTCCAATGGTTGCTTAATTTGAAACCATCTTCTCGGTTGAAATTGTGTCTGTGTTTGTAAATCTGAATTGCCTCGTGAACAAATCTCTGATGATAACCTGTCGGTTTGCAAAGGACCTTGGTATCGGAGAAAATTATATCGTGATCACCCACAGCGTTGAAACAATTATCAGCTACGGCAGAATTCGTTCTGCCGTAGCAGAATTCGTTCTGCCGTGTTTCAAATCTGATTTGTGCTCGCGAATTCGGTCAGAGACATGTTGTTTCGTCTCCCCGATATAGCAATCACCACAAGTGCAGCTCAATTTGTAAACCCCGGAGTACTGTAAATCAAGAATGACATCCTTCACGGATGGGATCAGGTCACGGATTTTGTGTACTGTATTGAACCGGACCAGGATCTTGTGTTTGTTTAGAATTTTGGAGATCTTTTTAGTAACGCCTGCTATATATGGTAGTGTGATGGTTTTGACCGGAGTATCAAGTGGTTGTTTCTGTATGGAGGGAGAAACAGATTGGCGGAGGGAGAAACAGATTGGCGGATGGTATGGTCAGAGTATCCGTTTCTCTTGAGGGCCAGATGTACGTGTTTAAATTCACTGGCCAGGTGGTGTTGGTCCGAAATACAATGAGCCCTGTGGTATAACGTTTTGATGAGAGAATTCTTTTGAGTCGGGTGGTGGGAATCAGGTTTCAAGTAGGAATCTGTGTGGGTGGGTTTCCTGTAGACAGAATGTCCCAATGAGCAATCAGGTCTCCTCTCAAACAGAACATCCAAGAATGGCAACTTGCCATCTTTCTCCACTTCCATGGTGAATTTGATGGCGGGACGTCTGGAATTGATGTGGTGTAGGAAGAGGTTCAAAGCTGGGAGGCCATGTGGCCAAATGACGAAAGTGTCGTCTACATATCTCTTCCACAGGGAAGGTCTGAGGGTGGAAGTCTGGATGGCGTCTGATTCAAATTTCTCCATGAAAACATTGGCTATCACTGGTGATAAGGGAGAACCCATGGGGGTGCCCATGGGTTCTCCCTTATGTAGACACCGTGATATTTTGGCAGACTTCTTACGACTGTTTCCAGGCCAGCTGCCAAGTTGCCTTGGAATGCACAGAGACAGCTACCACTGGGAGGGGTGTCCAATTTCAAATGCGTTGAGATGCGAAATGTGAGTGGCTCATCGCGCTCAATGCACTCTGAGATGCCTTTGACGTCAAGGGAGGCGGCTTTGTCGACCTCAAATCACTGTCGGATATTTTATCGAAATCTTTGGATGGGTTGAAGCAGCCAAAAGGTCGCACACTCATCGCTCACCGCTTACAGTTCAGATCTTGCTTCCCGCCCTGGTTATTACTGCCGCTGCATTAACCACAAAGATACACACCCATTCCGTCACAGTGGATGTTCAGGATCTCCACCGATGTAATTTTAAATGCTTAGGCCACTATGTCCAAGGGGAGAATGACACATAAAATATCACTAAAAATGAATCAGCTAAATTTACACAGCAACGCCACCCACTACTGTGAAACTACAACAGTCTGTGTGAGACACAGCTGCACCTATCTCAAGGATAGCCTTGCCCCATGAGAATGACAGCACCAATACTAAGCACACTCACTGGCCATGTCGTTACTGCTGTTTATATTAAGCTCGAATGAATCCACCACACATTCCACCCACGGATGGGGAGATGGCGATGTCTGCCGTAGCAGGAAGGTGAAACGGTGTCGTGTTTGTCTCTTCACTGATCTAAGCCAGCGCAGCCCTCCTCCTCACTCGTCCAGGCATTTGAATTGAAGTCAGAGGTTGTGGAGGAGTCGAAAGAAGAGGTGGAGATGATGGAGGATGAGGTAGAGACGGAGGAGGAGAAATCGGAGGAAGAGAAGGCAAAGGAGGACGAGATTGTGATGGTGACAATGGAGAACACGGAGGGAGAGGATAAAGACAATACGGAGACGGAAGGCAAGGAGACAACAAAGGATGAACAGATGGTCGTGGTGGAGGAGATGGAGACGACGGACAAAGCGGAAACAATGGTGGTGGTGGAGGAAGAGAAGAGGGTGGAGGAGATGGTGGTGCTGGAGGGTGAGGAAAAGATGAAGGAGGAAGAGATGGTGCTAGTGGAGGAGGAGAAGGTGTAGAAGACAGAGGTGGCGCAGGAAGAGGATGAGGAGGTAGAGGAGAAGACGGTAGTGGAGGATGAAGAAGAGGGGATGGAGGAGGATGAGACAGAGGAGGAGAAGATGGAGGAGGTGCAGGTGGAGATGCACGAAAACAAGAGGAAGCGAGGGGGCCTCGCTCGCGTGACGACAGCGTTCACCTCACTCCTCCGCCATGTGCTGCTTTGTGGTGGCAGGTCCACCGCCCAGTAGGCGTGGTGGCGGTGGTCGTGGATCGGTGCCAACAATGACCGCTATCACCATACGACCCACCCACCCCGTGACACACGCCACACACACACCGCACGGTTCCCCAGAGAGACTGTGCCACTGCGACCACAGCTGGGGAATGAAGATGAGCAGAAGATGCCAGGACTACAGGGGAGAATGACTGCTACCAGGACACCTCACATCACACATACACACAGGACTATTCCATAAGCATAGCCGGCCCCACACTGGGCCCCTTCCATGCTGGTTTTCATCCAGGCAGTCCTCATGGGATGACCTTGCCATGGTTTCCAGGACGTGGAAGGGGCAGCTGACCCAGTGTGAGAGAGCTGGAGGGGTCTGGTGCAGACAATGAACAAAACCTGCACGTGCCAAGTCTCAAGGCCACCCTGTTAAGAATTAGGATCAATATATTTGTTGTTGGTGTTACTATAAACTTTGTGAAATCAACCCAGGAGGACACAACGTAACGTTGCATTGCTTGCGAGTGCTGCCTGGGTTGGTTAAATGTGCCTTGGCTCGTGTGTGCGCTGTCCCGGCTATGTTTGCGGCGGTACAAGGACAAATAGATAATAAGAGACGTTTTACGAAATGGTTCTTCTTCAGAGTACATACAAGCGGTGGTGGGAAAACATTCAGGTGATTCGCCTTCTTCCCCACAAATAATCCCATTCTCTGCCCCACAGCTACACTACCCCACCACTCCATTGGCCCTCTGCCCACTGCCCCTCTGCTCCACCATCTGCCACAGCAGTTGAAACAAATGATTGAGTATCTTAAATCCACCTGCCTCTGTGCACCAACCAGTGAAAATGGGTGCGCAACAATCAAGCGGCAAGTTGCGTTTGGTGGATTAAAGAGAAAGCAAATGCAGGACTGTGCCACTGCTCCACAATCCCAATTGCTTTGGCAAAATATTCAAAGAATGCTGCTGCTCACTAAACAGGTTGCTGCTTATGTCTTTAACGTGGGGGGTGTTTAGAGGCGGCCCATGGACCTAGTGGTCAAAGCACTGAATTGGCACCACGGAGTACCTGGGTTTGAATCCAGGCAGCAGCCTGTGATCAAAGCAGATTCTCAAGTCTAGCGAGTTAATGGTCTCAGCCCGGTCATCATTCACTGCACAACACAAACTATCACATGGCTGCAATGTGGTTCTCCATGTACTTAGGATAAATTCCAGCTGTAAGAAGTAACAACATTGTTGTGACCAACGTTGCTCTTAAATAAAGAACAGGTGGGAAAGTCCTACCCTTTACGATGTGGACCAGACAGCACTTGAAGGGTAGATGCTCTGTTATATTAGTTTCAGTGGGCCATTCTCTAGCACAAGGCTAGCATCATCATCACCACCCATCAACATTGCCAGCCATCTAAAACACACTCACACACTCACCATGATACTCACACACTCACCCTCAAAAACACACCCCTACCATCCTACTCTCACACACGTCATGAAAGTCACACATGCACCATTACTCACACACAAGCCTACAAACCCACAATGACAACAGCCGTAATTCGCCAATACATGACGGTGATGTAATCACAACAACCCAGGTGCCATGGGTTGATTGCTGAGCCAGGCTAGGTGCAGGAGGTTATGGAACAGAGCCAGGTCCCATGGGTTGACTGCTGTGCCAGGCTAGGTGCAAGAGGAGGTCATGGGACAGATACTGATGCTATGGGTTGACTGCTGTGCGACAATCCCACTTGGGCGACAGCCAAGGCCAAAGGTCAGAGTGCAGCCAGAAAACTCCTGAACCTGCACCACCTAGAGAGAAGGGGACATGGCGACATGGGGAGAGAGAGGAGGGAGACACGTAAGAGAGAGGGGAGGGAGACACGGGGAGAGAGAGGAGGGAGACACGGGGAGAGAGAGGAGGGAGACACGGGGAGAGAGAAGAGGGAGACACGGGGAGAGAGAGGAGACACGGGGAGAGAGAGGAGGGAGACACGGGGAGAGAGAGGAGGGAGACACGGGGAGAGAGAGGAGACACGGGGAGAGAGAGGAGGGAGACACGGGGAGAGAGAGGAGGGAGACACGGGGAGAGAGAGGAGGGAGACACGGGGAGAGAGAGGAGGGAGAAACGGGGAGAGAGAGGAGGGAGACACGGGGAGAGAGAGGAGGGAGAAATGGGGAGAGAGGGGAGGGGGACACGGGGAGAGAGGGGAGGGAGACACGGGGAGAGAGAGGAGGGAGACATGGGGAGAGAGAGGAGGGAAACACGTAAGAGAGATGGGAGGGAGACACGGGGAGAGAGAGGATGGAGACACGGGGAGAGAGAGGGGAGGGAGACACGGGGAGAGAGAGGATGGAGACACGGGGAGAGAGAGGATGGAGACACGGGGAGAGAGAGGAAGGATACATGGGGAGAGAGGAGGGAGACACGGGGAGAGAGAGGAGGGAGACACGGGGAGAGAGGGGAGGGAGACACGGGGAGAGAGGGGAGGGAGACACGGGGAGAGAGAGGAGGGAGACACGGGGGGAGTAAGACAAAGGAGGCACCTGTGGGCCAGATGCCTCCTTTGTCTCCCCCCCCACCACCGCCACTGCTGATGTGTCCACACTGCGCTTGGTTCACACCTTCTTCTGGCTGAGTCGACGTAGAGGAGGCCCAGCCAACGAGCCACCACTTCAGAAGCTTGCGAGCCACCGACGGTGACCGTGAGAGGGAATCCAAATCAGCCTCTCGCCACCCACAATGCACAGCACCGCCTCCACTCGCCCCGGCCTCAGCGGAAGTAGCAGTGGGCGGAGGCTAGGGGGGTGTGGTGGGTGGGGGGTGAGGGGGGTGTGGGGGTGAGGGGGGACATGGGGGGTGGCACAGGGGGAGTTATGGGGTTGAGGCGTTATGCATAATAAAGGTGTATTTGGGTTAGTCTCCAACACACCGATGTGCCAAAGTAGAAACTAATTGGCACTTTATTAATTGGCTGTGGCGGGTGGTGATGGGTTTTAAGACATTTATATTTACACGATCTTACCGCAAAAAAAAAACATGGGATTGGAGAGTTGGGGGTTTAGAGAGTTATGGGTTTAGTGGTATAAATGTTTGAGGGTTAGGGGTTTTTTAGGGTTTGGGTTGTAGGGGTTTAAACGGTTAGGAGATTAGAGTGTTAGGTGTTTAGAGGGTTTGGGTTTTAGGGTTTTTAGAGGGTTAGAGGTTTAGAAGGTTGGGGTTTAGAAGGTTAGGTGTTTAGAGGGTTAGGGGTTAGTTAGATTTTGAGATGGTTGGGGTTAGATGGGTTCGGATTTAGGCTAGGGATTAGGGTTGTAGAATGTTAAGGTTTCGAGGTTTACAGGGTTAAGGGTTCTGAAGGTTACGCTTTAGAAGGATATAGGTTTCGAGGGTTAGGGTTTTAGAGGGTTTGGTTTTTAAGGGTTTAGAAAGTTAGGGGCTCAAAGAGTTAGGGGTTTGGGTTCAGAGGGTTAGGGGGTTAGAGGCATAGGGGTTTAGAGGGTGAGGAGTTTAGAGGGTGAGGGGTTTAAGGGTTAAGGGGATTAGAAAGTTAGGGTGTTAAGGGTGAAGGGGATTAGAGGGTTATGGTTTTCGAGTATAGGGGTTTAGAGGGTTATAGGTTTAGAGGGTTAGGGGTATAGAGGCTTAGGTGTTTATAGAGTTAGGGTTTTAGGAATCTATGGGTCTATGATTAACACGAACCCTATGGGAGACCCAACGATTAACACTGAACCCTATGTGAGCCCCAGTGATTAACACTGAACTCTATGGGAGACACAGTGATTAAAACTGAACTCTATGGGAGCCCTAGTGATTAACACTCAACCCTATGGTAGACCCAGTAAATAACAATGAACCCTATGGGAGACCCAGTAACACTCAACCCTATGGAATGCCCAGTGAGTAACACTGAACCCTATGGGAGACCCAGTGAGTAACACTCAACCATATGGGAGACCCAGTGATTGATACTGAACCCTATGGGAGACCCAGTAATTAACACTGAATTATATGGGAGACCCAGTGAGTAACACTGAACCCGATGGGAGACCCAGTGATTAATACTGAACCCTATGGGAGCCCCAGTAATTAACACTGAACCCTATGGGAGACCCAGTGAGTAACACTGAACCCTATTGGTGCCCCAGTGATTAACACCAAACCTTATGGGAGACCCAGTGATTAACACTCAACCCTATGGGAGACCCAGTGAGTAACACTGAACTCTATGGGAGATCCAGTGAGTAACACGAACCCTATGGGAGACCCATTGATTAACATGCAACCCTATGGGAGACCCAGTGAGCAACACTGAACCCTATGGGAGATCCAGTGATTAACACTTAACCCTATTGGAGCCCCAATGAGTAACACTGAACTCTAAGGAAGTCCCAGTGATTAACACTGAACTTTATGGGAGACCCAATGATTAACACCGAACTCTATGGAAGCCCCAGTGAGTAACACTGAACTCTAAAGCCACCCACTCCCGAGTGTGCTGATTCGGTCTCAATAGGTGCTCGCTAACAGCACATTCCCCAACAGTCTCTTCAGGCTAAAAGGGAATCTCAAACAGGGAATGTATTTGTCTTTGTGTGAGAGTGAGTCAGAGTAAGTTTGTGCGAGGGTGAGTTTGTGAGAGTGAGTGAGTTTGTGCGAGAGTGAGTTTGTGAAAGTGAGTTTGTGAGAGTGAGTGAGCTTGTGAGAGTGAGTGAGTTTGTGAGGGTGAGTGAGTTTGTGAGAGTGAGTGAGCTTGTGAGGGTAAGTGAGCTTGTGAGAGTGAGTTTTTGAGAGCGAGTGAGCTTGTGAGAGAGAGTGAGCTTGTGAGAGTAAGTGAGCTTATGAGAGCGAGTGAGTTTGTGAGAACGAGTGAGTTTGTGAGAGCGAGTGAGCTTATGAGAGCGAGTGAGTTTGTGAGAGTGAGTGAGCATGTGGGAGTGAGTGAGTTTGTGAGAGTGAGTGAGCTTGTGAGAGTGAGTTTGTGAGTGTAAGCCTGTGAGTGTGAGTGAGCTTGTGAGTGACCATGTGGGAGTGAGTGAGTTTGTGAGAGAGAGCTTGTGAGAGTGAGTGAGCTTGTGAGAGTGTGATTGAGATTGTGAGAGTGAGTGAGTTTGTGAGAGTGAGTGAGCTTGTGAGAGTGAGCTTGTGAGAGTGAGTGTGTAGTATAGCGATTAGTGTGCTGCGCTACGAACTTGGCGACCCAGGTTTGATTCCCTCTAATGGTCAACACTGGTGACGATTATCTGAACCAGGTATCCCGTAGGTCAACACAGCCTCAAATGAGTGTCTGGTGAGGTGTGTGCACATCACCAGGCACTCATTTGAGGCTGTGTTGACCTACGGCCAACTTCATCTCCCTAGTGGTGATGTGCACACACCTCACCACAAGGGAGACGAAGTTGGCCGTGCCTGTTGCTGGCCACCCACCCCCTCGTGTTCCATGCTGGCTTTCATAGGTGCTTGCTAACAGCATTTGCCCCAACGGTCTGTTATGGCTATACGGGGGATCTTTATCTTTGTGGGTGTTTTTGTGTGTGCGTTTGTGGGTGGGTGAATTATTGAGTAGATGAGTGGGTGACCAAGTGAGAATTGGTGGATGAGAGAGTCTGTGAGTGAGTGAATCTGTGAGTGGTTGAGCGAGTGGATGAGTGAGTATGTGAGTGAGTAGGTGAGGGACAGGGTTAGTGAGTGTGTACATTTGTGTGTGAGTGGGTGTGTAGGTGAGAGAGTGGATTATTTGATAAATGAGTGGGTGGGTGAGTGCATTTCTGAGTGAATTAGTGAGTGAGTGGGTCAGTGAGTGGCTAATTGAGTGGGTGAGTGAGTTTCTGAGTGATTGGGTGGATGGGCGAGTAGGTGGGTGAGTAGGTGAGTGAGTGGATACGTGATTGAGTGAATGAATAAGTTAATCATTGGTGAAGTAGCTGAATGAGGAAGTGACGGAAAGAAATAAATGTGAAAAAGTGGGTGAGTGAGTGACTAATTGAGCAAGTAGATGAGCGCGTTAGTGAGTGAGTAAGTGAATGAGCAGGTTATTGATTGAGTGGATGAGTGAGTGGGTGAGTGACTGATGGAGTGAGTGAGTGATGAAATCATTGGGAGGGTGAGTGGGTGAGTGATATTCTGAGTTCGTGGTTAAGGGAGTGGGTGCTTGAATGAGTGGAAGAGTGGATAGGTAAGTGGGTGAGTGAGTGTGTGGGTGAGTAGGTGAATGAGTTTCTGATTGAGTGGCTGAGAAAGTGGGCGAGTGGGTGATTTATTTAATGAATGGATGAGTGGGTGAATGAGTGGTGAGTGAGTAGCCGAGTGAGTTTCTGAGTGGGTTAGTGGGTGAGTGAGTGGAGGATGAGTGAGCGAGTGAGTCTCCGAGTGAATGGGTGAGTGATTGAATTAGATAATAATTGACCGAGTTGCTGATTGAGTGAGTTACTGAAGGAATGAGTGGGGAAACGAGTGAATTGGTGAGGGAGTGGGTGAGTCAATAAGAAAGTGAGCGAGAGAGTAGATGAGTGAGTTTTTCAGCGAGTGGGTCGGTGGTTGTCGGAGTTTCTAAGTGAGTGGATGAGTGATTTTCTGAGTGCATGAGTGAGCGAGTTAGTGAGTAAGCATTGGTCAGTGAGTGGCTGATTGAGTAAATGAGTAGATAGGTTAGTGAGTGAGTGCGGATGAGTAAAGGAGTTTTTGAGTAGGTGGTTTGGTGGTTGAGTGAGTTTCTGAATAGGTTAGTGGGTGAGTGAGCTTCTTCCTGCTTCTGTGAGCGAGTGAGTCTGAGTGACTCTGTGAGTGAATGGTTGAGCGAATGTGTGAGTGAGTCAGTGGGTGAATGATTGGGTGAGTGAGTTTCTGAGTCAGTCTGTGAGTGAGTGGATGAGCGAGTGGGTGAGCGAGTGGGTGAGCGAGTGGGTGAGAGATTGGATGAGCGAATGGATGAGTGAATGGATGAGTGAGTGGATGAGCAAGTGAGTTTACGAGTTAGAAAGTTGTTGAATGAGTGGGTGAGCGAGTGGGGGAGTAAATGGGTGAGTGGAGGAGTGACATTCTGAGTTGGTGGTTGAGGGAGTGGTTCTTAAGTGAATGGAAGAGTGGATGAGTGAGTGGGTGAGTGAGTGGGTGAGTGAGTGTGTGGGTGGGTGCTTGATTGAGAATGTGAGTTGTTGATCGATTGTGTGGGTGAGTGCGTAGGTGAGTGAGTTTCTGAATGAGTGGCTGATAGACTGGGCGGGCAGGTGAGTGAGTGGGTGAGAGTCTCCAAGTGAGTGGGTGAGTGAGTGGGTTGTTGAATGAGTGAGTAGTTGAGTGAGTAGATGAGTGAATGGGTGAAATGATTGAGTGGATGAGTTAATGGTTGCGAGTGAGTCGGTGGGTGGAGGAATGAGTTTCGGAGTGAGTGGATGAGTGAGTGAGTCTGCAAGTGAGCGAGTTGGTCAGTGAGTGGCTGAGCGAGTGAATGAGTAAGTAGGTCAGTGAGTGGGTGCGGATAAGTGAGGTAGTTTTTAAGTAAGTGGGTCGGTGGTTGAGTGAGTTTCTGAATAAGTTAGTGGATGAGAGCTTCTGAGTGAGTCTGTGAGCGATTGAGTCTGTGAGTGAGTCTATCAGAGAGGGAGTCTGTGAGTGAGTAAGTAAGTGGGTGAATCTGTGCGCACATGGGGAAGTGGGCGAGTGAGTGCACGAGTGGGTGAATTATTTTGTGAGTCAGTTTCTGAGCGTGTGAGTGGGTGAGTTTATGAGTGATTCTGTGAGTGGATGCACAAGTGGGTGAGCAAGTGGGTGGGTAAATGGGTGAGCGAGTTCTTGAGTGAGTGGCTGAGTGAGTAGGTGAGGGATTGGGTGAGCGAGTAAGCCTGTGAGTCGTTGAATGGATGGGTGCACGAGTGGATGAGTCTGTGTGAGTCTATGGGTCTTTGTGCAAGTATATTGTCGGTGTTTCGACGGGTCTTTGTTTGAGTTAATTGGTTTCTGTGTAAGTCTATGGGTCTGTGTGAGTCTATGGATCTATGTGTGAGTCTTTGGGTCTCTGTGTGGTGCACATAGCCTGGCATGTGAGTAGGGGGCGTACCCCTGTGCGTATGTGTGGCGGGGACACCGTACCCCTGTGCGTATGTGGGTGGGGTACCGTAACCCTGTGTGTATGTGGGTGGGATACCGTAACCCTGTGCGAGGGGATCTTTCCACCCTGGGGCAGAGGGAGGATCATGAAGGTGGACCCAGAAGCGCTCGGCTTGGGAGACGAACCTTCCTCCTCCTGCTTCTTATTGTTGTGCTGGGGGGTAGGGGGTGTGGAGAGGGAGGAAGGGAGGAGGAAGAGAGGAAACTAAACTATTTATATTTTACCAGGTGAGGCCCACCGAGCTACACAGCTCTTCTTCAGAATAGAAAAGGCCAAAAATTATCGGTCAACGAAGTGGCTTATCATCACGTCGACATTATAGAAACCTAACACTCTGAACGCGACCACAGGGAGAGAGAGACATGCAAACTTAAATATATAGCAGGTGTGAGGGTAGGGATCGACCCACGACCTCCTGTATAACAGGCGAGGTAGTTACGGGAGAAAGGAGAGGGATAGAGAGGCAGGGAAAGAGAGGGAGGTAGAGGGGGTAGGGGAGAGTGGGGGGAGAGAGGAAGAGGAAGGAAGAGTGGGTAGTGGGTAAAGGGAGGGGGGGCAAATAAGTCAAACTCACAGTATTGCTTGCACTCACCATGATACAATCACCATCAAACTCACACTGTCACATACCATCACTCACATCCTCACCACGATTCTCACACACCCACACACACTTACCCTCATAAACACACCATTACTATCCAACTCGCACACACGACATGATAGTCACACACTCAATCACCATTACTTACACAAAAGCCCACCAACTCACAACAATGGCCACCATTCGCCACTACGTGGCGGTAATATCACAACAAACCAGGTGCCATGGGTTGACTGCTGTACCAGGCTAGATGCAGGAGGAGTACACGGGACAGACCCAGGTGCCATGGGTTGACTGCTGTACCAGGCTAGGTGCAGGAGGAGGTCACAGGACAGATCCCGGTGCCACAGGTTGACTGCTGTTCCAGGCTAGGCGCAGGAGGAGGTCACGGGACAGATCCTGATGCTATGGGTTGACTGCTGTGCGACAAATCCACTCGAGTGACAGCCAAGGTCAAAGGTTGGAGTGCAGCCAGTAAACTCCTGACCCCTGAACCTGGACCACCCAGAAATAAGAGCGGGATGGAGACACAGGGAGAGAGAGGAGGGAGACACGGGGAGAGAAAGCAGAGGTAGGAGGCGAGTGCGTGGAGGAAGCGAGAGCTCCTCTAGAGATGCAGGAGGTAAAGATGGTCCAGAATCAACGACGACTGCAAGGTATGCTGGGAGGCAAGGTCATGTGACCAACGCGGCACAGGGGCGGCAGTGCTGGCTGGAGCCATCGCTGTTGGAGTCGCATGGGCAGAGGACCCAGAACGCATCCTTCATCCCAGCACCTACAGCAACCACAATCACCACCACAACTATAACCAAAACAACCATAAAATAACCACAACTAAAACCACACCTCCAATTAGCACGGTTGGCTGGGTAGGGTGTGATAGAAGTTCAAAATATATACAACTACCATAACAACCATCATAACCACCTACACCACAACTATGACCATTACAACCACCACCTACACAATTATAACAAATATAACCACAAACACCACAACCGCACATATAACCACAACCTACACAACCACAATTATAACCACAACCAAAACCACCACAACCAGAGCCACAATTACCATAACAAACCAACATAACCACCTACACCACAACTGTAACCTCAACCACCACTACAACCACCTATACAACCAAAACTAAAGCCACAATTATAATCACAACCACCACAATCATAACCACAACAACCACCACAACCACCACCACGACCGCCACCACGACCACCACCACCACGACCACCACCACGACCACCACCACGACCACCACCACGACCACCACCACGACCACCACCACGACCACCACCATAACCAAACAAAAATATTGACGTAGATACTACACAACCACTGCATGAAGGGTCTCTATCCCTCTGTGGATGGGTGAGTTGATGAGTGGGTGGGTGAGTTGATGAGTGGGTGGGTAGGTGAGTGGGTGGGTGGCTGAGTGAGTGGGTGGCTGAGTGAGTGGGTGAGTGAGTGGGTGAGTGGGTGGCTGAGTGAGTGGGTGGGTGAGTGGGTGGCTGAGTGAGTGGGTGGCTGAGTGAGTGGGTGACTGAGTGAGTGGGTGAGTGAGTGGGTGGCTGAGTGAGTGGGTGACTGAGTGAGTGGGTGGGTGAGTGGGTGGCTGAGTGGGTGGGTGAGTGAGTAGCTGAGTGGGTGGCTGAGTGAGTGAGTGGCTGAGTGTGAAATGGACTCGAACCTGCACCTCTGCATTGCAAGTCCAGTGAGCTCACGGCCCGCGTGTGGAGGGTAAAGTGTGGCTACGCCCAGCGTGGAAGAGGAGACCAAATACTCCACATCGCGGCCTCAAGTGGAGGCCATTTCTGCCACGACAACAAATCCGTCCCTCCAGAGATACAAAAAAACTAAATTTAACTCATCCCATCAGCCGCAATCTGGCAGTGCCTCTCCTCATCATCATCATCAGCAGCAGGGCCGTGAACTCAGCAGGCGCCTAGCGCGTGACGGCTGTGGGCCAGGCGCCTCCTCTGCCTCCCCCTCCCCCGCACCACCGCCACTGCTGCTGTGTCCACACCGTGCAAGCTTCTCGCCTTCTTCGGGCTGAGTCGACGTAGAGGTGGCCCAGCCACCGAGCCGCCGCTTCAGAAGCTCGCGAGCCACCGACGGTGGCCGTGAGCGGGAATCCAAATCGGCCGCTCGCCACCCACAATGCACAGCGCCGCCTCCACTCGCCCCGGCCTCAGCGGAAGAAGCAGCGGGGGGAGGGGCGGGGAGAGGGGCGGGGCGAAGGTGGTAAAGGGGTAGGGTGAGGAGGTGTGGCCAAAGGGGGGAGGAGCTCCGGTGGGGGGAGGCGCTCAGGGCTGGTTACGTCATGGTGGGCGTGGTCACATGGAACCGCCCCCTCGTCTCGCGCCACGCGCTTCCCCCTGGCAGTTTGTCCGTTGGAGAGGCGGGGAGAGACTCTGGCGAAGGTGAGGAGCGGTGTGGTGGTGTGAGTCTGTGTGTGTGTGAGTCTGTGTGTGTGTGAGTCTGTGTGTGTGTGAGTATGTGTGTGTGTGAGTCTGTGTGTGTGTGAGTCTGTGTGTGTGTGTGAGTCTGTGTGTGTGTAGTGGTTAACGCGCCGCGCTATGAACCCGGTGACTCCGAGTTGGATTTCCGCTCAAGGCCAACACCGGTGACAATTATGTGAACCGATCCTGGGCCTCCCCTAGGTCGACTCAGCCTCAAATGAGTACCTGGTGTGGTGTGTAAACGTCGCCACTAGGGAGACAAAGGCGGCCGGGCGTTGTGTTGGCCACCCACGCCCTCGTGTGCCGTTCTGGCCTTCATAGGTACTGCTGGCTATCAGCACTTGCCCCAACAGTCTATTTCATCTATAAGGGGGATCTTTATCTTTGTTGCTAGTGGTGTTGTTGGTGGTGTTGATGGTGGTGGTGTTGATGGTGGTTGTGTTGGTGGGGTTGTTGGTGGTGTTGGTAGTCGAGTTGGTGGTGTTGTTGATGGTGGTGTTGTTGGTGTTGATGGTGGTGGTGTTGGTGGTGGTGTTGGTGGTGGAGGTGGTGTTGTTGGTGGTTTTGATGGTGGTGGTGTTGTTGGTGGTGGTTTTGGTGGTCGTGGTGGTGTTCGTGGTGTTGGTGGTATTGATTGTGGTGTTGTTGGTGGTTGTGTTGGTGGTGTTGATGGTGGTGGTGTTGGTGGTTTTGGTGATCGTATTGCTGGTGTTGTTGATGGTGGTGTTGATGGGGGTGGTGTTGATGGAGGTGGTGTTGATTGGGGTGGTGTTGTTGATGGGGGTGTTGTTGATGGGGGTGGTGTTGGTATTGTTGGTGGTGTTAGTGATGTTTTTGGTGATGGTGTTGATGGTGGTAATATTCTTGTTGGTGGTGGTGCTGGTGTTGTTGGTGGTGGTGTTGTTCGTGGTGTTAGTGGTGGTTCCTACGATCCGTCATGGCTTTAAACAGGCTGGATTGTGTGAGGGGCTCACAAATCCTTGAAAGATCTGGACACTTTCCCACCAGTAAGCTCCTCCGGCAGGCAAGGCTGCGTTGGCTGGGTCTTGTAGCCCGAATATTCAAGCAGTTTTTTTGGCCGCATAAAGGCGGCTAAACGGGCATGACATGGGCTGTCGAAAATATGCACTGATGCTGTCTGGGAGGATGTGGAGCTGAGTGGACTTGCAGAAGTGTGGTATCAGCGGTGTAAATAGCATCCTTCACGAGGAAGCTCGTGAAGGATGCTACTGGGCAGTTGGAGGCAGTCGCCCTCCAACAACAACTGAGGGCAGAGGAGTGACGCTCACAACGAGTGGCGGATAAAATTCAGCAAGTTGGCACAGTTTGCGATACAGCTGGTGTATCTACCAGTCATCTCAGCCAACCTTTGGAACCTGGGTCTATCCCGTGACGTCTTGACAGCCTTCGGCACTTGACGTGGCCTAAAAGTGCACCTGGCCCGGCACAGGCGCCGTGGTGACATTACCGCTACTTTGTGGTGAATGTCGGTTGTTGTTATTTTTGTGTTTCGTGTTGTGAGTAAGTGGTGATGATGTGAGTCTGCGTTGATGATGTGCGTTCATGGTGAGGATGTGAGTCCTCGTGTTGAGATCTGGGTGCCGTCACGCCCCCTCGACTATTTGTGATCCTCGCCTTCGTCTCCTGCTCCGCATGCAGAGACCCGGACTGTGCGAGAGACGCTGCGAGTTCTGTGCACCCTGCTCTGCAAGTTGCCACCATGGAGGTACGTGTGGCTCCTCCACTCGTGTGGTGAAGTATGGATGGACGTGTGCTCTCCACTTTGCGTGTGGCTACCAGTCACCTATCCATATACCTGAGTGTGCATCTGCTTGCCTGCCTGAGTGTGTGTGCATCTATCAGAGTATCTCCCCCGAGATCCTGTCTGTGTACCTGCCTGTCTACACGTGAATAATCTACAGTACTTTTATCTATCCACTACTGGATGAAGGCCTCCTTCCCTGAGACCCTGCTACCACCCCTCATGATCCTGGGATTGAATAATCCACTAAGCGCCGATTTTGTCGCTCCATCTTTCCGGCAGCGGTCCTCTCAGAATTGCTCCGATACTTGGCTGCAGCTCCGTTATTGTTCTTGACCATCGGCCATCGTTGTTCCTCCTGGCCGTGGCATTTCCTGGTCCAGGCCCACTTCTCTTAACAGTTTGAAGGATGCCATTCACCTGCGTGTGTCCTCTAAATCCACACGCGTCTCATTGTAAATGCAAGTGTGACATCAGATATCGGCCAAATATCCCAACGCTGAGAACTGACAACATCTTGGCAGGACCCTCCTGATTGTGTAGCCCAGGATCTCAGAGATCCTGGCTCAGTGCTCGCCTCCTGCGCTTTCCCCAACATCTTGCTAAAGCTTATGTGGTGGACCTTTGTCTTTGTGTGCGTGTAGATGAGCCGAGCTGGAGAGGCGAGGAGTAAGGGCGAATCTTGCACCACGTGGAGTGCGCTGTCCCCAGAGGGCACCGCCTCCGCCTGCAGCAAATCACCGCAAGGTAAGAACGGTAATGAGGGACGTCACAGAGGGCCATGGTGAATGCTGTAACATCACGATGGCCATGTTGTATGGTGGATGTCACAGTGGCCATGATGCAGTGGAGCTTTCATAGCGACCATGATGCATGGGTGATATCCAGGTGGCCAACGTACGGTGCAAAAGAAGTTTAGCATACATACAGACATACCTGGTATTGGCCAAAATATCCCAATCCTGAAATATTTTCCTACAAATTGCTCAAATTTGGGATCACACAGCTGTTGTTGTTCTTCTCATGTCTGCAGAAATCATGGCTCTCTTTGGCCCTCACTTGACCAACCGTGAGAAGCTGGAACTCGCAGCCATGCAGGAAGTGTGGTACTTTGCACTCTACAACAAATCTGAGGGATTCAACAATGGTGGATACGACGACTACGAACGAAATTACATTCTGGTGAGGCTTGTCACAAAACACCAACTGTGGGGGCGGTCACAGGGCCCATCGGTAGCGGGGTTTGCGGCTTCTTGTTATTGCACCTGAAGTACCAACCAGGGCTATTACACACACACACACACCAATGTACTTCAGAATCAGAATTTTTAATCCCGAGTAAAGCCCATTGAGCTAAGAAGCTCTTTTTTCAAGGGTGACTGAGCCAGCGGACATTAGAATATTCCACAATGACAGGTAAAAAAAAAACGTAATAATTACAGAGAATACTTTTGAAAATTACATTCTCACTTAAATCTTGAATTAAAGCTTTTGTGACTGCAGGAATTCATATTCTTTGGGTCTTTCGGTAAAGTCACATATATAGGTTCAAAGAAAAGAACAAAAAACAAAAACTATGACGTTTCGATCGCAACACAAGTGGTCGTCTTCAGGAAAAGGGGGGTTAGCTTCCCAAGGCAAACTGTTTATAAGGGTTTGAATTGGGCGTAGCCCAAATGTCAGCAGCCAATATTAATGCAAGTGGTGGGCAGCCAACCCGACAGTTTCAGATCTGCCTTATGTTCGGGAACAGAAGGCAGATCCGAAACTCGTTAGGATCTGAAACACGGTAGGACCATACCTCAGCCGTGGCTGATCATTGTTTTAACGCGGTGGGCTCACACGAAATGTATTTCTCTAAGACGAAGGTACTTTGCAAGCCTACTGGCTATCAACAAAGATTTGTTCATAAAGCCATCCATATATATAGACACAGACACAATTTCCACCGAGAAGATGGGTACAAACTGTGCAATCATTAGAAGGACGTTATCAACCAGTTTAAGTCATAACTGGCTATGATGTTCCCATCCTACCACCTTCCGATGTTAGTTGTGCTTCATGCCCATTTCAAACTTGCGCTTTCACAGGATTCTCACGAACACAGCCACTTCGCGCGCCGACCCCTCGGTTGCTGCTCTGCAATCTTCCATTAACATTCTAATCTCTAATTAGCATACTCATGACTCATTAACATGCTAATCTCTCATTAACATACTAATCTCTCATTAACATGCTAATCTCTCAATAACATGCTAATTTTCACCTGGCAGCCCTTTGATTGTTTTTTGGTTATTTTCTTTGAACCTATCGACGTGCCTTTACCGAAAGACCCAAAGAATATACATCCTCACTTCTTAAACTTTGTGATTGGAATTATTTTCACTTTAAATGATTGTACCTTTTGTGCAGTTCCGGCATGAACACCTCCACTACCGCTATGAGGTGCTGAAGAAGATTGGAGAAGGAGGTCAAGGCCAGGTGATCCAGTGCCTTGATCACAAAAGGAACATCCTGGTGGCCATCAAGATCCTGGTGTCACCATCAAGGTAAGACTTCAGAGCCGCGCCGTCACGAGGCCGATGTTGTTAAGTCCGTTGCCACGGGCAGCCGTGCGATGCGGTGGTGACACCTGTGCATCAAAGTGAGAAGGGGGGCCTGGGTTCGACTCCTGATTCGGGTGCCCTCCTGTATGGAGTTTACATGTTATACCCCTGTTCTGCATCAGTTCCTTCTGGGTTCTCAAATTTTTACTCCATGAAGCTTAAAATACACACACAGTGTAAACTAATATTGGGGCAAAGCATCCCATTGCTGAAGGATTACCTGCACATTACGGTAATTCCTCATTTAATGCTGTAGATAAATTCCTGAAAAGTTCCGCGTTCAGCAAAAAAGTATTGAGCGAAAATAATTTACCCATAAATAATGTAATAATAATGTTTGGCGAGATACAATGCACTCATACACCTTGAGATGACGAGACCAATAACTGAGGGTATACCGTCATGTTACTTTATCATTGCGAGTAATTTATCATTGCAGCTCAAGAAAGTAGTTCGTTGTTGACTACTCACAAATAGTGTTATAACGGGCGGGTTCCGTGCTTTAACAGGCATGTTCCACGTTTTAACAAGTGTGTTTTGTTTTAAATCGAAAAGCGTTCCGTTATGCAATGGACGCGTTCGTGTTATTACGGGCACATTCCGCGTTGTGCGAAAAGTGTGCCCTAATAGAAGAGCCACATTGAAGCTAAGATGCGTTGTGTTAACATGCTTTTTCATTTATATTTCTCAAATGACCAATCCGATTTGAATGGCTCTTCACTTCCAAATCTTATCGGGTGCACTACATCGGCTCCTGCTCCCTCTGTGGTAGCTCCTCACCAATGATAGTTGAGTGTACTACTGGAACTCATGGTGCTGTTAGACCTGGTGAATTCATATTTAATTAATTTATTCTGGCTAGAATTTGGCTCTGGATATCCCTTAAGCAAATATAGGATCTTCATTTGTGGACTTCCTCTGTGCAGCTCCAAGCAAGAAACATACCAGAAGATGGAACTCCAGATAGCTCTGGAACTTCAGGGCGAGGGCAGTGATGAAGATTTCAACATCATCAAAGTCCTGAATACATTTTATTTCAGAGGACACCACTGTATCGTCCTGGAGCTGTTGAAGTATGTACTGCATGCCCCCTCCCCCCGCCTCCGCCAATAATGTGGTTAACTAACTTAACAAACTTTCGTTATTTTTTAGAAGCGACCTGGCCACAAATAAAAACTTAACAAAGTAACATGTATATTCTTGATTCTTTCGGTAAAGTCACGTAGAAGGGAAACAATAAAATAATAGAAATATAAAACAATACAATTCTCACGACGTTAAAAATAACCGCCACTTTTTTCAAATTTTCTTGTTGTGGTTTTCACACCTGATGATGATTGCTTGTGTTGCAGTCGAAACGTCGTGGGAATTTGATTGTTTTTTATTTTTATAATTTTATTGTTTCCCTTCTACGTGACTTTACCGAAAGAACCAAGAATATGAATCCCTGCAGTCACGAAAGCTTTAAATCGAAATTTAAAAAGTAACATGTAGTTTCTAAATGTGGAGGGGAAAACCAGTGGACCCACAGAAAAATCCACGTGCCCACGGGGAGAACATGCAAACTCCAAATGTACAGGCGTCACGGTGGGGATCAAACCTACGACCTCCTCCATACCAGGCGGGGGAGATGTCATCTCGCCACCGCGGCAAGCTGTTAATTTTGAGATTCCCACGCCACCCATGCATTGCAATACTGTGGAGCTGCCATGTGTCATGGGTGCATTGGAGGCCACTTCTCTTTTCTCCAATAGCCCTGCCACTTTTACCAAGCCACGCCTCCACTCAATCAGCAGGGTGGCTGGATAGCAGTGGTGATGCTTGTGTCTCTCGGCGAGAATCCGAGCTTCTTTTCTGTGTGGAGTTTTTATCTTCTCCCAATACATAACCCTCCACCACCCGGCAACAAAGCCAATGAAATAAAGTTGTCAAGTTGGCATATATGCCAATTTATTTGGTTTATTGACAAACTGACGACCTCAACCCACACGGAACTATAACTCTTAATATTGGTCATGAACGTGCACATGAACGTACAAGATTAACATGATTATCGTTATCAGAATCAGTGCAGCATTGTAGGGGATGGCACTGATGCTGTTTTTGTTGCTGCTTCTGCCTCTCTCGCAGGGAGAGCCTTCATGAAGTGAATAGAAAAGCGGGGCTCCGGCGGTTGGACATGGCGATGGTGAAAACCTACACTAGGGGCATCCTCAAGTTCTTGTGCCACATAAATTCCAGGAAAATCGTCCACGCAGACATCAAGCCAGTGAGTGGACACAGCGTTCAGCTTTCACTTTGGTGCAGAGGTGTATCTTCATTGGGGACTCGTTCCACAGAGAAAACCGGCCATGTTGGTCACAAGGTTGATACGTTAGCTCTGCCCTTCTCACTGGAAGGAGGCAGGGTCATGCTACCTCTGGTGAAGATGATCTGGTATGAATTAAACTATAGTGTAGAGTCGTGTCGCTCTTGGGGACTCACCAGAGACAAAACCGGCAACGTTGATCAGCGTTGCCCCAAACCCTGGGAGACACGAAACGGAGTCAAAAAGAACGTACATTTTGGCCTGACAACTGCTCGTTATCGAATTCCATTCTACAAATTGAAAACGTCCAAAGACAAAGGTGCAGTGGAAACCATCACGGAATCCTTGCACTCTCTTGTGAGTGGCTTTTTGTCTGTAACTCGTTAACGGGCACTCATCCAGCTGTGAGCTCCATGCAGCTCTCCTGTTGGAACAACGGCAATCGGTTGTCAATAGAGCCACCCCCTTTACTTTGATGGTGCCTGAGAGTGCTTTGAACATGACACGCCTCTACTCACATCTCCAATTTTGACGTACTTGAAAGGGGCACCACCCAGTGACAGCTGTCAGAAAACAGCGAATATTGCACTTGACTGACGCTAGTCGACAGCGCTATGCCTCATCTAGTTCCCCTGTTTAGTGCGTGTTGTGGTATGTGATTGATCCACTGCTGGATGAATGATATCGGCGTAACCTCTGAGTTTGAATTCATTCTACCCCTCCAGGAAAATGTTCTCGTCAAAGACACCGTGACTGGCACCGTGAGGATCACGGACTTTGGCACGAGCTTTTTTGTGGAAAGTCAACGTGAGTGACCTCACCTGGGTGTGTGAGTGTCTGCGTGTGGGTGTCTGTATGGCTGTCTTTACGCATGGGTGTCTCTGCGTCCGGGTGAGTGTCTATATGTTAGCGTTTGTCTGAGTGTGTCTGTGTGTGAGTATCTGAGTGTCTGTACATGTGACTGTTTATGTGTATAATGATGATGCTGTTTAAGACACAGTGTGTACACACGCACCAATGTTTGTTGTTCTTGTGATTATTGTACAGCTATGAATGTTGGTGGGACCCTAGAATACTTGGCTCCGGAGCTGTTGCTGGGTTATAGCTTGACATGCGGAGTGGATATGTGGGCGTTGGGCTGCACGGTGGCGGAGTTGGCGACGGGCAGGGAATTATTCCGGTCCAACAGCCACGAAGATCACCTCCCGCGCTGCATAGAGGTATTTCCCACACGGCGTCTGTCCGCTCGTGATCCCCCTCTCTTTCCGTGAAGTCATGGGCTATGGGGGTGGCAGGAGGGGGGGTGGCCACTTGGTGATCTGTGAATAACGGCCGTCATATGTTGCGTGTACACGTGTGTGTCTTGTATGTGTAAGGGAGCAGTAGTATAGCGGTCAGCCTGCTGTGCTAGAAACTGAGTTCGATTCCAGCTCATGGCCAACACCAGTGACGATTGTCTGAACAGTCCTGGGCCTCCTCTAGTTTGAGTCAGCCTCAACTGAGTACCTCGTGGAATGTGTGAAGTACCTGGGTCAATGTGGCCCGCCACTCCTGTCTCTGTGCGCCACAGTGCTGGCCCTCAACAAACGCTGCTGCTTTTGCTACTCGATCTAACAGCACTTGCCCCTACAGTTTACGGGTGACCTTTGTCTTCATGTCAACCATGTGCAGATTCTGGGGATGCCTCCAAGATACTTTGTGAATGCAGCACCCGACAGAACGGACTTCTTTGGTGAGTTGAAGCGTGGGGTGAGTGACAGACCGGATTCAGTTTTAGGGAGTAGCCTCAGGCTGTTGTTATTTTGTTTTGGAGGGGGCGTTTTTGTATTTTTAATTCCTTGGGTGTGTGGGTGGGTAAATGGGTGTGTGGGCAAGTGGGTGGGTATGTGGGTAAGTAGGCGAGTAGGTTGGTGGGTAATTGCGCGAATGGATGGGTGAGTGTGTGAGTGAGTGGGTCAGCGGGTCAGTGAGAGGGTGGGTGAGTGGGTGGGTAGATGAGTGGGTGAGCAATTGGGTAGGTGGAAGAGTATGCGTGGGTAGGTGGATGAGTGGGTTGATGGATTGGTCAGTAAGTGAGTAGGTGGGCGACGTGGTGGTTGGTGACTTCGTCTCTCCCGCTGTGCATGGCTCCTGCAGACCATCGGGGGAAGATGTTCTGCCCAGGCAAAAAAAGGGTGCCGGGGAGCTTCCCACTGCACAAGGTGCTCAACAGCGACGACCCGGAGTTTGTCGAATTCATCAGCTCCTGTCTGCGGTAAGAACCACCCACCACTCCCCCCCTCCCCTCCCCACGAGGATTCCCCCCTCCAATTTATCAGCGACCGCTCTGCACCGATCACCAGGAAGATGTGGAGCTGAGTGGACCTGCCAATAAGCGGTGTCACTGGCCCTCTGTGAAGTTACCCCTCTGTGGAGGAGTGGGAGGTCTGTGCAAGCCACTGCTGGGCATCAGAGGGCTCCACTGCTACTGCAGCTTCCGCTGCTGCTGTGCGTTCCTAGACCTCGTGGGAAAAGGAAGGAACATCAAAGCTCTCAGCATGCCTCTCTCACCACGTGGCCGCGTGTGTCCCCCGTGCATCTCTCAACAGATGGGATCCGAATTGCCGTATGACGCCAACGCAGGCGTTGGCTCATAGCTGGCTCCGGACCGCAGCCACCAGCACCACCACGGCCAGCAAAGCCACCACCACCACCGCTGCTGCTCCTGGCAGTGTGAAGCGCCCTGGAACTGCTAAGCGACGGTAAGCCACTATCTGCTAGTCCAGTGGTCAAGGCAGTCTATACGAGGGTGCGGGGCCTGGGGCAAGTTACACCGTGTGGCCTTTCGAATCCCGGAGAAATCACCCTCTTTTGGTCTTAAATAGAGGGATGAATGTAATGTCACCACTTGTGAGCCAATCCGGAGCGAGAGCCTATGTGTTAAACGGAAGTATTACGTCTTGCACCGTGACATCGAAGCGCAGGGCCCCCCAAAGCTCAGGGCCCCCCAAAGCTCAGGGCCCGGGGTGGTCACCCCCATA
Organism: Petromyzon marinus; assembly: GCF_048934315.1. Classification (NCBI taxonomy): domain Eukaryota; kingdom Metazoa; phylum Chordata; class Hyperoartia; order Petromyzontiformes; family Petromyzontidae; genus Petromyzon; species Petromyzon marinus. The sequence goes on along the minus strand of NW_027423427.1, from coordinate 22,583 downwards.
CACCGTACCTGGGGGACGACTGTGCTCCTGTGTGTGTTTAATATCGATTTCTCTTTATTCTACTTTTACGCTTATTTAGCCAGCAATAGCCTCACTCAGTCTCAAGACTCTTTTTCAGGAGGGTCCTGCCAAGTTCTTTGCTGTACAGAACAAATCTACTGCTACTGCTGCTGTACGATCCCAATTGAGTGATTTGGAGGTGCAATTTACAACACTGGCGGAGATGTCCATCCAACACTGGTTGCACGGCGTGTTTCTGAGGGTTCCGTTGCCAAACCCAGAGGAATGGAAGTGAAATTTTAATGTGCAATTTTATTGAAGGATTGTGTTGTCTTGGTGTGGTGTGAGGCTGTTTTTGTTGTTGTTTCGCTGCCTTGCCCAAGCTTGCATTTAGTGTTGAAAAACTAACAGGATTTTATTTATTTATGCCATTTGTATTTATACGCCTAAATTTTTTTTTTAGTGACTCTTCTATACTTTGTACTCCTTTTGTTTTGTTTGTTGTTGTAACTTGCTGATCCTGTGCCTTGACTGGACATCTGTGAAAGAAGAGCTTAATAGCTCATCAGACTCCTCTTCATCCAGTCTAAATAAAGATTCTGATTCTGGAAACTCATGCAGGGGGCGGGGGCAGGGTAGGGGGGTTGGTAGAACACACTCCACATTCCACACGGAGAAAGTGGCCCACGTATGGGAATCAAACCCAGGTCCTCTCTGGCTGTGAGTTCCAGCCATAAAGAACGTGTAGATTCCATAATTGGTTTCTGGGTTAGGACAGATAATGAAGCGGCAATTGATTTGCCATGCTGCCCTGCATCCACTGAGACACCGCCAGACTAATGCCCATTTCATAACCAGACTCACGGTGGGCAAAGCTATGCTGCATTATAGCGGCACTGTTAATTATATGGGTTAATCTTCTGCGGCACACAGTCCACCCATGGACGATGGGGGGGGGGCGGGGAGGAGGGGGGGGGGACTGATCTCTGCTGGAGCAGGAAGTTGGAACGGTGTCATGCGCATCTCTTCACAGAGTGGAGCCGGCACAGCGCCCATCCTCCTTGCTCGCCAAGGCCTCTAAAGAGAAGTTGAAGGTTGTGGAGGAAGAAGAGACCATGGTGGAGGAGCTGGTGCTGCTGGAGGAAGAGGAGACTCTGTTGGAGGAGTTGGTGGTACAGGAGGAGACTCTAGTGGAGGAGTTGGTGGTACAGCAGGAGACCCTGGTTTGGGATCTGGAGGCACCGGAGGAGACCCTGGTGGAGGTTCTGGAGGTACTTGAGGAGACCCTGGTGGAGGAGTTGGTGGTACAGGAGGAGATCATGGTGGAGGAGCTGGAGGTACAGGAGGAGACCCTGGTAGAGGAGTTGGTGGTACAGGAGGAGACCCTGGGGGAGGAGTTGGTGGTACAGCAGGAGACCCTGGTGGAGGAGCTGGATGTACAAGAGGAGACCCTGGTGGAGGAGTTGGTGGTACAGGAGGAGATCGTGGTGGAGGAGTTGGTGGTACAGGAGGAGACGCTGATAGAGGAGCTGGAGGTACTGGAGGAGACCCTTGTGGAGGAGTTTGTGGTACTTAAGGAGACCCTTGTGGAGGAGTTGGTGGTACAAGAGGAGAAGAAGAAGCAAGGGAGCCTGGCCCGCATAGGGAGAGCCATCCGCTCACTCTTCCGACGCGTGCTGCTTTGTGGTGGCCGGTCCACTGCACAGTAGGCGTGGTGTGAACCATGACCACGTTCACCACACTCACCACACACACCCTGCACTCACCCACCGTGTGATACCCTCCACCCACCACCCACACCCTGCACCCACCACACACAACCTGCACCCACCACACACACCCTGCACGCACCCAGTCTGTGATACCCCGCATCCACCACACACCACACACACCCTGCACCCACCACACACCACACACACCCTGCACCTACCACACACACCCTGCACCCACCACTCACACCCTGCACCCACCACACACAACCTGATCCCACCACACACACCCTGCACCCACCACACACAACCTGAACCCATCACACACACCCTGCACCCACCCACAGCGTGATACCGACTACTCAACATACTCCACACAGAGGGTTCGTGGTTTAAGAGGGTTAGTGGTTTAAGAGGGTTAGTGGTTTAAGAGGGTTAGTGGTTTAAGAGGGTTAGGGGTTTAAGAGGGTATAGGGGTTTAGAGGGTTATGGGTTTAGAGGGTTGGAAGTTTAGATGGTTAGACATTTATTGGACTAAGAGTTTAGGGGTTTACAGGTTTAAAGGATGATGGGTTTAAGGTTTTAGAGGGAGGGGTTTAAAGGGTAAGGGGTTTAGAGGGTTAGGGTTTTAAGGGTTTAGAGGTTTTAGAGATTTAGAGGGTGAGGGTTTTCAAGCATAAGGGGTTTAGAGGGTTATTGTTTTCGGGGTTTAGGGAATTAAAGGGTTCGGGGTTGAGAGGGTTAGGGTTTTATGGATTAGGGTTTTAGAAGGTTAAGGTTTAGAATATTATGGGTTAAGAGAGTTAGGGATTTAGATAGTTAGGTGTTTAGAGGTCTAGATGCTTTATGGGTTTCGATATGTAGAGGTTTAGTGGTTTAGAGGGTTAGAAGTTTAGTAGTTTATAAGGGTATAGGTTTTAGAGTTTGGGGTTTTTTTAGGGGTTTAGACGGTTAGGGGGTTAGAGGTTTAGGGTTTTATGGTATAGGTGCTTAGAGGGTGAGGGGTTTTGAGGGTTAGGGGTTCATTGGGTTAGGGTTTAGAAGTTTATGAGTTTAGAGAGTTAGGTGTTTAAGAAGTTTAGAGAGTTTATGGGTTTCGATTGTTAGATGTTTATTGGTTTGGAGGGTTTGGAGTTTAGAAGGTTATAAGTTTAGGGGTTTAGATGTTTGGGGGATTAGAAGATTTGGGTTTTCAAAGTTTAGGGGTTTTGAGGATTAGAGGTTTATAGGGTGATGAGGTTTAGGGGTTGAGAGGGTTAGGGGTGTAGAGGATTTAAGACCTCGACTTTCACAACTAATATTATCCATAATAAAGGTTTTTTGGGTTAGTCTCCAACACACCAGTGTGCTATAGGAGAAACTAATTGGAAGTTTTTGTTAATGTGATAAACTTTGTGTCTTTAGAAATAAAATAAAACAAATCACCACGTTTCGATCGCAACACAAGCAGTCGTCATCAGGCAGAGGAGTCAGCCTCTAAAGGCAAACTGTTTATAAGGGTTTGGGGATAGACGTAGCCCAAGTGTATCAACAGCACCAGGAGCATGGGTGGTGCACGAGCGCCAACGCAGCAACAATGCCAATGCAGCAACAATGGCAATGTAGCAACTGCCAATGCAGCAACAATGCCAATGTAGCAACAATGCCAATGCAGCAACAATGCGAATGCAGTGGGTGAGAGAGCTGCTGTGGCAAGAGGTTAGATAGGTAAGAAAGAGGAGAGGAGCAAGAGGGGAGAGAGGGAGGGGGGGAGTGGGGTAGGGGGATGGGGGGGTGGCGCTGCGTGAGTGCTAAGGGGAGAGAGGACGTGAAGCTGGGGGGGGGGAAGTGGGCGGGGCTGCAAGTGGGAGGCTGGGAACGTTGGGGATGCAGGCTGAAATTAACTCTGAAAAGTAGACTAGTACCCGGCAGATATGATGGAACAACCATAAACAGTTAAGGTTTTACCTGGTTAATAACATCCTTCCAATGATTGCTCAAATTGTATCCATCTTCTCCGTTGAATTTATGTCTATGTTTATATATCTGGATGGCTTCATGAACAAACCTTTGATAGTAGCCCGAAGGTTTGCAGAGTACCTTGGTCTCGGAAAAAACAATATCATGCGAGCTCACCGCGTTATAACAATTTTCAGCCACGGCAGAGGTATTGGTTCTGCCGTGTTTCAGATCTGCCTTGTGTTCGCGAACACGGTCAGAGACGTGTCGTTTCGTTTCCCCAATGTAACTGCTACCGCAGGTACAACTCAATTTGTAGACTCCAGATGGGATTAGATCACGGATTTTGTGTACTTTATTGAATCGGACCTGGATCTTGTGTTTGTTTAAGATTTTGGACATATTTTTGGTAACACCTGCTATGTTTGGTAACGTGATGGTTTTGATTGGCTTCTGAGGGGGTTGTTTCTCCAATGGTTGGAGAAACAGCTTTACGAATAATGCGGTCCGAGAAAACTTTCATCTTGAGGGCATGGTGTACGTGTTCCAGTTCACTTGCTCGGTGGTGTTGGTCGGAAATGCAGTGGGTCCTATGGTGCAGTGTTTTGATGAGGGAATTCTTCTGTGCCGGATGGTGGTGGGAATCAGGTTTCAGATAGGAATATGTGTGGGTGGCTTCCTGTAGACAGCGTGTCCCAACGAGCCGTCAGGTCTCTTCTCAAACAAAACATCCTGGAATGGTAGCTTACCATCCTTCTCTACTTCAATGGTGAATTTGATGGATGGGTGTATGTAATTGATGTGGTTGAGAAATTCGTTCAATGCTGGCAAGCCATGTGGGCAAATGGCGAAAGTGTCATCTACATATCTCTTCCACGAGGAAGGACGTAGGGTGAATGTCTGGATGGCATCTGTTTCACATTTCTCCATGAAAACATTCGCTATCACTGGTGATGAGGGGGTACCCATGGGGGTACCTTCATTTTGTTTGTAGAAAGTACCATTCCAGGTGAAGTACGTGTTGGTAAGGCAGTGCCTAAGCAGAGTAGGTACATCAAGATTCAGTCCATGTTGGACTAAATCTTCAATTATTGCTAAAGTGTCAGGTACAGGAACCTTGGTGAACAGAGAAACCACATGAAAGCTGACTAGCAAATCATCTGGGGACAGTGAAATTCCCTTGATTAGAGAGACCAAGTGAGCTGAGTTACGTACTGCTGAGGTAGTCTTGCCCGTGAATGGAAGCAAGGTATTAGACAGAAAACGGGCCAGTTTGTAGGTAGGTGAGTTGATAGTGGAAACGATTGGCCGAAGTGGAATACCTTCTTAATCCGTGATCTAATCCCATCTGGAGTCTACAAACTGATTTGTACCTGCGGTAGCAGCTACATTGAGGAAACAAAACGACATGTCTCGGACCGTGTTCGCGAACACAAGGCAGATCTGAAACACGGCAGAACCAATACCTCTGCCATGGCTGACCATTATTATAACACTGTGGGCTCGCATGATATTGTTTTTTCAGATACCAAGGTACTCTGCAAACCTTCGGGCTACCATCAAAGTTTTGTTCATGAAGCCATCCAGATTTATAAACATAGACATAACTTCAAAAGAGAAGATGGATACAAATTGAGCAATCATTGGAAGGATGTTATTAACCAAGTAAAACCTTAACTGTTGATGGTTGTTCCATCACATCTGTCGGGTACTAGTCTATTTATCAAAGTTAATTTCCCTCTGCATCCCCAGCGTTCCCAGCCTCCCACTTGCAGCCCCGCCCACTTCCCCCCCAGCTTCACGTCCTCTCTCCCCTTAGCGCTCACGCAGCGCCCCCCCCCATCCCCCTACCCCACTCCCCCCCTCCCTCTCTCTGACCTCCTTGCTCCTACCCCCCTTTCTTACCTATTTAACATCTTGCCACGGCAGCTCTCTCACCCACTGCATTGGCATTGTTACTGCATTCACATTGCTGCTACATTGGCATTGTTGCTACATTGGCATTGTTTCTGCATTGGCATTGTTGCTGCATTGGCACTCGTGCACCGCCCATGCTCCTGGTGTTGTTGATACACCTGGGATATGCCCTTCCCAAACCCTGATGAACAGTTTGCCTTTAGAGGCTGACTCCTTTGCCTGATGATGACCGCTTGTGTTGTGATCGAAACGTCATGATTTATTTTATTTCTAAGAGTATGGATTCCTGCAGTCACAAAAGCTTCAAATCAAGATTTACTAATTTGGCTGTCGGATGGTGGCGGGTTTAACGACATTTATATTTACACAATCTAACCCAACAAACCATTATTATGGTATGAGAGGGTTAGGGTTGTAAAGGGTTATGGTTTTATTGGTTTAGAGGTTTAGAGGGTGAGTGGTTTAGAGCAGCGGTCCCCAACCTTTTTGGCACCAGGGACCGGTTTCGTGGAAGACAATTTTTTCATGGACCAGAGGTGGGGGGGTTCATCATTGGGTCTTTCCCCTGTTTCAAAGAAACTCTCCAGCGATGTTTGTTATGGGTTTGAGGATTTTCAAGGGTCTAAAGGATTAGAGGGCCAGGGATGAGAGGGTTTAACACCTACACTTAACAATATTATCTGTAATAAAGGTTTTTTTTGGGGTTAGTCTCCCAACACACCGGTGTCCTAAAGTAGAAACAAATCGGCATTTTTTAGTTATGTGATAGAATTTATGAATTGGCTGTCGTGTGGTGGCTGGTGTAACGATACATTTACATTAACTTACCCCAAAAACCCTTTATAGGATTAGAGGGTTATGTGTTTAGAGGGTTTAGAGAGTTACATGTTGAGAGGGTTAGTATTTAGGGTTATAGAGGTTTAGAGAGTTAGGGGTTTAGAAGGTTAGGTGTTTAAGAGGATTGGGGTTTAGATGGTTTGGGATTTAGAAGGTTAGGGATTGAGGGTTTTAGAAAGTTACGGTTTTGAGGATGAGAAGGTTAAGGATAGAGTTTTAGGGTTTAGAAGGTTACGGGTTTAGAGGGTTATAGGTTTAGAGGGTTAGGTGTTTAGAGGTTTAGCGGGTTTATGGGTTTCGATTCTTATAGGTTTAGTAATTAAGGAGTTTAGGTTTCTTTGAGTCTAAGGGGTCTGTGATAAGATAAAAAATTGTTTAGTTTCATTTGTATGTTTGTAAATAATTTGTATATCTCTCCTGTCGTGTTTTGTATTCTATTTTTGTTGTTACATTTTGACCCGCCTGACTGGACATCTGTGAAAAATATCTTTATCGCTCGTTAGATTCCTGCAGTACATATAAATATTTTTAATTTGTATTCTTATTGGCCTCGAGTCTATGGATTTCGGTGTGAGTTTTTGGGTCTCTGAATGTATGGATCTCTGTGTGAGGCTATGGGTCTGTGTGCGAGTCTATAAGGTCGCTGTGTGAGTCTATGTGTGTGTATATTGCAGTGTGTGGATGTCTGTTGGAATCTATGGGCCTTTGAGTATGGATGCTTGTGTGAGTCTTACTTGTGTAATGAGCGATTTCCGCGACACGTTGTGCAGAGGGGATTTATTTTATTCATATACGGGCACAACACCGTATCTCTCACTCCGAATACAACACTGGATGTTAGCATCTCTATGGGCTACAAACACACGGCCGGTAACTCAGCGTGGTTCCACCATCCGTGCTCGGCCAAGCCGCTGGCTGGTGGCGTGCCGAGGAGGGTGATGGAAGCCGAGGTAGATCTTCCACGTGGTCGGACGACAGAGAGAGATGACGGCGAGCAGCGACGCAGTCCGGACCCAAGAGTCCTCCGCCCCCGCTTATATCACCGCAAGCGCGGCTAGGCTCCGCCACTGGCCACGCCCTATAGTAGAACCTTCGAGCGGGTTCCCGAAGCATCCCGGCCAGCCCCACCCATTACCTTTGGCCCAGATGCCTCTCCCTTTCGGATTGGATGTTGTTTCAGCGGTGCCTGTACCCGTGCTTCCCTTTTTGTAACCAGCAGGTGTCATCATGTCATTGGACATGCACAAATTGAACTTAAAAAGGGCATTGAGGGGTGCGGAATCAGAATTGAATATTAACTTCCTGTAATGTTTTATAATAATATATTTACTCCAGGAAAGCCACACTGAGTCATAGTAAGGTCCTGAATTGAGTTTTCATTTTAAGATATTTCGACCAATGAATGACGAGCGCTTACAAAAGTGGGGGGAAACCGAAGCACCCAGAGAAACTCCACGGTTACGAGGGGGAAACACTAAACCGTGGAGGGGATCGTCGTGGCGGAAGCTGCGCGATCAACAGCCGCAGTCGTTCGCGTGGTGGAAACCGCGCGATAAACGGTCTCCTGGGGTCGTTACACATGGATGAGTGAGTTTCTTAGTGAGTGACAGTGTGAATTTGTGAGTGAGTCCGTGAGTGAGTGAGTGGGTGAGTAGTGAGTGAGTGAGTAGTGAGTAAGTTTCTAAGTGAGTGGGTGACCGAGTTTGTATATGAGTGAGTGGGTGAGGAAGTGAGCGAGATGAGTGGGTAGGTGAATGATTGGAAAATTTAGTTTTTGAGTAAGAGGGTGGGTGGTTAACTGAGTTTGTGGGTGCGTTTGTGAGTACATCATTCTTTAATGATTGGGTGAGTTGCTGAATGATTGATGGAGGGAATAAATGGAAAAAATATTGAGTGAGCGATTGACTGCTTGAGCAAGTGGATGAGCGAGTTTGTGACTGAGAGGTTAAATTATTTTATGAGTGAAGGAGCAGGTTATTGAGTGAGTGGGCGAGTAAAACGGTCCTTTTATGAGTAAGTGAGTGTCTAAGCGAGTTGGTAAGTGAGTTTCCGATTGAGTGGCTGAGAAAATGGGTGAGTAAGTGAGTACTTTAATGAGTGAGGGAGTTATTGGATGAGTGAGTGGGTGAATGGGTGGGTGAGTGAGAAGGTGAGTTTTTGAGTGAATGGCTCGGGGTTCGTAGGAGTTTCTGAGTGAGTGGATGAGTGAGTGAGTTGGCCAGTGAGTGGCAGAGTGAATGTATGAAGAAATAGGTCAGTGAGTGGGTGCGGATGAGTGAGGGAATTATTTGAGTCGGTGGTTTGGTGGTTGAGTTAGTTTCTGAATTAGTGGGTGAGTGAGCTTCTGAGCAAGAACTGTGAGTGAGTGTCTGAAAGCGAGTGAGTCTGGGAGCGAGTGAGTCTGGGAGCGAATGAGACTGGGTGCGAGTGAGTCTGGGCACGTGTCGTTGAGCAAGTGGATGAGTGGGTAAATGTTTGGGTGAGCGAGCATTTGAGTGTGTGAGTGGGTGATTTTCTGAGATAGTCTATGAGTGAGTGAGTGGGTGAGTGAGTGAGTGGGTGAGTGAGTGAGTGGCTGAGTGGATGTGTGAGTCGGTGAGGGATCGAGTGAGCGAGTAAGCTTGTGAGGGAGTCGGTAAGTAAGTGGGTGGGTGCACAAGCAGTGAATAAGTGGGTGAGCGAGTGGATGCGTCTCTGTGTGAGTCTTTGGGTCTCTGTATGAGTTGATGGGTATCAGTGTGAGTCGATGTGTATGTCTATGGGTCTCTGTGTGAGTCTTTTCTCTGTGAGAGTCCATTGTCTGAGTCTCTTTGTGAGTCTATGTGTCTTTGTGCAAGTATATTGTCTCTGTGTTTCGATGGGTCTCGGTGTGAGGCTATATGTAAATCTATCGGTCTCCATGGTCCCAATGCCTCTGGGTCTCACACAGTCTCTCTGTGTGAGACTTGTCAAGACTTTTGGGCGACCCTGTATAAAAATCAATTTTCTTTTGACTTTTGGGCCACCCTGAACAATAAATCAATGTGTCCTAACTTTTAGGCCACCCTGTACAATAACCCTATGTGTCTTGGCTTTTGGGCCACACTGTACAACAATAACCCCGATGTGCCATGACGTTTTGGCCACCCTGGACAATCACTCAGTGTCCTGACTTTTGGGCCACCTTGTAAAAAAATACCTTATGTTTCCTGACTTTTGGGCCACACTCTACAATAAAAACCCGATGTGTCCTGACTTTTGGGCCACACCGTACAAAAAATAATGCGGGAAGGAATCATCCTTAGGTAATAAAGGAGTTTAGACAGACTCAGCTTCTTAATCAGTCCGGAGCTCCGGACTTCAGGAAGCCTCCAGAGAAAGATGCTGAAGGAAAGTGCTGGCGAGTTCACGAAGGATCGCAGCTTCCCGGGTCCGCTTGCAGGCTCACCTTGTAGGGGAAGTGTGGCCACCGAATGGAGAACTTGGGAACTGGTGAGGAGAGGGCGCATTGTGGGAGCGGAGCGCAGGGAGGGGCATGGAGGTCAGACGTTCCACGGGAGGAGGCGAGTCACGTCCTAATGCCTACGGGATGGAGGAGAGCACCGGGCTCACTGAAACGGGGGCTTCCATACAAAAGAATCGACGAGAATAAAAAAAAACAAGGAGAGAATCGAGCGTGTTGTGAGCATTGATAGACAGTGAAGTATCCAGAGGCGTGAGAAGGGAGGCTTGCTACAAGAGGTAGGAGCGGCCCCTTCATCGCTCCTTCTTTTCTCGTGATTAGACTGCTCTTTCTCTCCATCGCGCCGCTCAATGTTTACTTTCAGCCGGAACGGCTCCGGATCGCTGCACCGGGGATTATTTTGCCACGCCACATCAATCTCTCTTTATTTGGTCCTCACAATTTTGTATAAAATTGTTTATAGACTTATAAGATTATGAGGACGATAATGAAGCATTATTATGGAAAGGCATACCTTACACTCTAGTGGTAGTGCCTTACGCCGATATTTCCCACTCCGAGCCAGAATACAGTAGCATCCTGGGGGGAATGTAGAGCGAGGAATGTAAAGCCCTGCATCTACAAATGTGCAAAACGTCTCGAGGCTGTGAAATGGAGAATTGGGGTGTGCCTGGCGATGTTTAAAAGATACCACCCAGCACCCATCAGAAACCTCTTCCCGGCAGCTGTCCCATGAGAGTGCTATGGTGAGCGAGTGGATGACTTGAGCACCTGCCAGCAAGGGGATTCAGAGAAGCGTCAGAGCAATTGTAAGAAAGGAGGACATGCGTGTGTGCCAACACTTGTTTTGCACAGTACAGGTACATGGTGCAATACGTGCGTTTGGGAAGCGGTGATGCAGTGCTACGCGCATCACGCTACAAACCCGGCGACCCGAGTTCGATTCCCACCCACGGCACGTATCAGTGGCGAGCGACATCTGGACTGACCGGCACCCACGCTTTCCTAACTCGCACTCACCAGCGTGGTGAAATATGGTAAAATGACCCCCCATTATGAACGCGACGTACGGGAGGGGCCTTCATCCGTTGTTGTACTGAGAATGACTGGAATGGATTTTATTTTTGACCAATGTTGCAATATCATGCATTCGGGGAGTGGTGGTGCAGTGATTGGTGGTCTCAAGCTGCATTTCCAAGAGGGTCCTGAGGACAAGGGCAGGAGCGGAATTGGTTGTCGTGTGTGGCAGCAAACTGGAGTGCCCGAACAAAGCCTACGTATATGGAGGGGATTACACTCAAGGAACTAATTTTATTTTTGTTCATCACGGACAGTCCCAAAGACCCAAGCACACAAAACAGCCAGAAAAAAAACATGACCATTAAATGTGTCACCGGTAAAAAGGTAATAAGTGTCTTGAATCAAGCACAGTTATAGGAATATTGGAAAGTACAGGGGGTACATTTTACGTGTGTCTGTGCGTATATTGTGTCTTGTCGGATGTGAGGAAATTCCCCCTCAGCCTTTGCAGTCTGTCACGAGAATGATAAAATGCACCACGTGACACCCAAGTGTTCACCAAAAGCTGGTAACGAGACAACGACACGCACAAATCTGCAGCCTTCTCTCTCAAGTGATATAATTTTGCCGAGTTCATTCCGAGCCGACGTTGCTCCCCCATTGGTTGTGTAAACACGGCGGCGTCTCCCAAGAACTTGTAAACAACCCGCCGAGCCCTCCCAGCCACAGTCCTGTTCCGAACGAGCCTGGCGGCACGCGGCTCGTCGACGCGAGCCTTCGATTGATAACGGGGCGCAGGAGCTCACTCAGCAGACTCCCTGGCGGCATCGCGGCGATGACTACAGCCTCAAGCTAAACAAGCGCAGAACCTGCAGATCGCTGTGACATGGAAAGCGCGGCTCATCATAAAGACGAAACCGTGGGAGCGCAGCGTGCGCTGTGCACATTTTCCTCGGAGTAGCCCTCGTTTACAGGAGAACATTACTACGTGTAATGCACGTACAGGAGAACATACGTCCGTGTCACTCGACCACTTCGAGCATGCCGATTAAGGAATTCCCCTCCTCACGGTGTGTATTAATTTATAAAAATGTCAGGATAGTTTTTCAACTGGCCTTGTGCACGAGTGGTTTTAGTCAAATCCATTGGCGCTAAACTAGTTTTGCGTTGCCTTTGTATTGTATTAGCCTCGGTGTCTTATAGAGTCAGAGGGTGGGCAAGTCGGGTGTCGGGTTCATATATATTGTTGCGAAAGTGTTTTTGGGGTCATTGGATGGGGTGGTAAGTTATCGGTCTGTAATTTTTTTGGTCGGTGGGTCAGGATGATGCTTGTCGGGTGATTTACTTGTTGGGGGTACCCGTGGGCTGGCGGCTGGGCGGGGGTCGTCCGTCGGGTCGGTGGTTCGGCGGACGCGACGTCATCCGGCCATCCGTGCGAGCGTGGGTGGAGCAGCCCGTCGGCGAGAGGGCTCTTCTCCTGCTCGTACCTCTGTACCAGCCGCCTGCCGGAGTTGACCAGAGCCTCGGCTCGCACCACCATCTCCTCCTCGTAGCGCTCGCTCGAGCTGCGGAGAGACACCAGTGCCGGCGTCACGAGCGTGGCGGCACCGGCAGTACCCCGAACCGAGCGGAGCCCGGACTCTACATGCACTTGGGCCGACCGGACCATGGCCCCGACTTTGATAAACAACACAAAACTAGCTTCGACCCTAACCGCACGTTTGATAATCACGCCACGCGATACGCACCTGATGAAAGCGCCGAGTTGCGTGCGTGAGAAGTTATTATTTCCAATTGTTCAATATATTTGACATTTAGGCCCATGGTGGTGATGGTCAATGTGACACCTGTTAGCCGCGAGACCGCGGCTAACAGAGCACACAAAACTGAACAAGTTATTACATTTAATCGTTAAACGGAGAATAATTGAGAAACAATACAAATGATAACAAGACCATACAAATTATCTGATCCGGAATCGAATAGTGGGCCTTGCAATGAGAGTAGTTGAGTTGCTGGGGAGGGAGTGCGGTGGAATGCCGGCCCCTTGTGAGCACCACAAGAAGCCGAGGGCAGAATAAAAGCGCGATACTGCCGTCGGTAGCGTCAGCGCAACGGGCTTCACGACCAAGACCGCACCTCATGGGCTGCTTCCACTCGCTCAAGAGGATGCCGAGCCTTTCTTGACAGTCTAATTGGGGACAGGGAAAACACAGGGATTGTCAGACATTGCCACACTCGGAATGAGGAAAGTGAGAAGTGATGGGAGTGGAGTAGAGGGGGAGGGCATTTGTTACCGAAGAGGACGTCGCCAATACGTTCCACTTTCTGAGTGGGGTTTTCCTTCTGGCTCCCCGTGCGTGACCACGAGGCTGAGCTCGCCCGAGTCCTGGGCCATGCGACCCGCGATCTGTGGTGGCGACTTGTGGGCAGGGAGCCGCGTCACTCAAACGATCGCTCGGTCACCAGCTCAAGAGGACAAAGATCCCTCCTATCGCCTCAAGAGACCGCCGGGGCAAATGCTGCGAGCAAACATCTGTTAAGGCCGGAACGGCACATGAGGGGGTGATGTGGCCAGCACGGAGTGGCCAACCCTTGCCTCCAAAGTGCTGAATCACTGCCAGCCGATTCGGACGAATGGCCAAGTTAGGGAACAGCTGACGGGGAGCAGGTGGCCAAGGTGGGCTGATGAACAGTCAGCTGGATGAGTTCTGAACATGCTGCAGGTTGGTGTGTAGAGACAAGGGTTAAAGGGTGACTAATGACAAAATGTTAAAGCTGCCTTCTGTTTACCCAGGAGAGCCTTACTGAGTCTCAAGACATTATCAGGAGGCTCCCGCTACATTGGAATGTTTGGCCAATTGGATTGAGTGGTGCGTGTGGGAGGAAATGGTACCAAGTAGAACGTCATGAATACGACGAGGATGCACCTCAATGATAAGGATAGATGGAATCAAGAATCCATCGATGCACGCCTTCGACTAGTCACCTTGTGGCCACAGCCCACAACACCCGGTATTCCCAGGGAGTCTCCTATCTAAGCACTAAGCCCAGGCCTGCTTATTCTCCCAGAGCCAATGAGACTGTGTGGTGTATTCAAAGCCATTGGGTTGAAGGCAATTGACAGGCAGGCAGAGCGAGTGGTGGGCGCATGGGTGGCAGTAGAAGCGGCCGATGTAGACCACTCTGAATGGATAGAGGTGGTCGAGCCAGATGATTGCCGAAGGAGTAGCGGAGTGGTGCATCGTGGCCGTGATCGGACATCGAGTGGCCAAGCGGGTATTGTGTGCAATGCACTAGAAACCAGTTCTGAACCGTCACAACGGTGGTGAGAGGCTGCCGAATTGGGAATTGGGGACGTTTGCCCAAGCTCCAAATCCGAGTTGGGCCACCTGTAAGAAGGGAGGGCGCGCACTCGAACTTGGGCCGGCCACGACCGTTTTACCAGCGGTCGAGATCTTCCCGCGAGCTCAGGGAGGCCGGCTCGGGGCGCTGGCGCTGCGATTCGGCCACGGCGAGGGTCTGGAAGTACGGGGACGTCCGCTGCGGGCGGCCGCCAGACGGGACGCCGGGTCGCTGCGCTACAACGACGACGACGGGGAGGACGATGAGGGCTACGGGTGCGAGCAGTGGCGGCAACAACTGTGACAGAAACAACTGACGCGGCATCGGCGCTCACGTAGCGGATAGCGCACCGCGCTACGGACCCGGCGAGCCGAGTTCGAGTCAAGTGCGCGGTTAAGAATGGCGACAGCAAACATCAGAACCGATCTCTCATCCCCTGTGCGCTCCTCGTGATCACCTGGCTTATAATAGTTGCGCATTTACAAATTTACCAACTTACTTAGATTCAGATGAATACGAGAACCTGGTGTGGCTTGTAGTGAACGTCAGCAAGGGGGAGACGAAGGCGGCCAGCCATGGCGCTGGTCACACCACCTCCCTTGTGTTTAGTGCCGTCCTTGATAGGTGGGCACTTGACCTAATATTCTGTGTAGGCTACAAGACCTTTGTCTTTACGTGTGTACATGTGTGTGAGTGTGCAATTGCGTACAAGTGTGTAAATGTACAAGTGTGCACGTGTGTGTATGGCCTCAAGGTGCACATAGCCTGGCACAAGCACCGTGGTGATGTCACCGCCACTTAGTGGCGAATGGCGGTTGTTGTTGTGTTATCTACAATGGAGCATTTGTAGAGTGTAAAGTGGAGAGTTTTCCATATCTAAGCAGTGTGCTTATGACCAGCTCCGGTTTGACAGCAGAGGTCTCACTCTGAATCAGTTAGGCGGCATTATCTATTCATCGGCTGTTTAATGCTGTGTGGAAGCTTCATGGTCTGTTACGCAACACGAAGCTTTGGATCGTCTCAACCACAGCCATGCCCTTCCTTCTCTATACTTGTGAAATGTTGACCCCTCATGGAACATCTGCGCTGGTTAGAAACATTTAGGCTGGCCTGCGTACGGTCCATCCTTGGTTTAACCAGGCTGGATTGTCCTTGAAAGACCGCGACACAGTCCCATTAATGAGCTCCTCCGGCAGGCAACGCTGCATTTGCTGGGTCATGTAGCCCTCATGCCCCACCACCTCATGCCCAAGTTGCTTGTTTGTCCATTTATAGAGGTTAAAAGGGCAAGAAACGGGCTGGAGTAGAGATGGACTGATGCAATACGGGAGGATGTGAAGCTGAGTGGACTTGCTGAAGACCGGTACCAGCGGTGTTAAGATCGACCTCTATGGAGGAGGGTCGTGAAAGACGCTACTGGGCAGTTGGAGGCAGTCGCCCTCCAACAACAACTCAGGGCAGAGGAGCGGCGCTCACAACAATGAACGGAGTGCTGGGTGGATAAAATGCAGCAAGTTGGCGCAGTAAAGGACACAGCTGGTGCATCCACCAAGCATCTTAGTCAACGCATGGCATCTGGGTGTGTCCCGTGACATTGTGTCAGCGAACCTTCGACACGTCACGTGGCCTCAAGTGCATCTAGCCTGGCAGAGGCACCATGGTGACATCACCGCCACTTAGTGGGGAATGGCGGTCTGTTGTTGTTGAGTGTACAAGTGTGTATGAGTGTAAACGTGAGTGTACACCTGTGTATACGTGAGTGTATACGTGAGTGTACACGTGTGATGTGGCTAAGTGGTAGTGCTGTATTAACCGTAGTAATAACACTGTGGTGTGGTAGTAACTGCAGTAATATGAATACTTTGGTGTGGTAGTAACAGAAGTAATATTAGTAAGAGTAGTTATAATTGTAATAACACTACCGTGTGATAGTAACAGTAGCAGTATTAGTAACAGTAGTAGTTATACTAGTTATAATAACACTACGGTGTGGTAGTAACAGTAGTAGTTATACTAGTTATAATAATACTACGGTGTGGTAGTAATAGTAGTAGTTATACTAGTTATAATAATACTACGGTGTGGTAGTAACAGTAGTAGTTATACTAGTTATAATAACACTACGTGTGGTAGTAACAGTAGTAGTTATACTAGTTATAAAACTACGGTGTGGAAGTAACAGTAGTATACTAGTCATAATACTACAGTGTGGTAGTGACAGTAGTAGTTATACTAGATATAATAACAATACGGTGTGGTAGTAACAGTAGTAGTTATGATAGTTATAACTCCACAGTGTGGTAGTAACAGTAGTAGTTATGATAGCTATAACATTACAGTGTGGTAGCAACAGTAGTAGCTATGATAGTTATAATAACACTACGGTGTGGTAGTAACAGTAGTAGTTATGATAGTTATAATAACGCTACGGTGTGGTAGTAACAGTAGTAGTTATGATAGTTATAATAACACTACAGTGTGGTAGTAACAGTAGTAATGATAGTTATAATAACACTACAGTGTGGTAGTAACAGTAGTAGTTATACTACTTATAATAACACTACGGTGTGGTAGTAACAGTAGTAGTTATGATAGTTATAATGACACTACTCGTGTGGTAGTAACAGTAGTAGT
Organism: Petromyzon marinus; assembly: GCF_048934315.1. Taxonomy (NCBI): domain Eukaryota; kingdom Metazoa; phylum Chordata; class Hyperoartia; order Petromyzontiformes; family Petromyzontidae; genus Petromyzon; species Petromyzon marinus. Next base: position 5,741 of record NW_027423427.1, on the reverse strand, counting down.
TATACTAGTTATAATAACACTACGGTGTGGTAGTAACAGTAGTAGTTATGATAGTTACAATAACACTACAGTGTGGTAGTAACAGTAGTAGATATACTAGTTATAATAACACTACGGTGTGGTAGTAACAGTAGTAGTTATACTAGTTATAATAACACTACGGTGTGGTAGTAACAGTAGTAGTTATACTAGTTATAATAACACTACAGTGTGGTAGTAACAGTAGTAATGATAGTTATAACAACACTACAGTGTGGTAGTAACAGTAGTAGTTATGATAGTTATAATAACACTACAGTGTGGTAGTAACAGTAGTAATGATAGTTATAATAACACTACAGTGTGGTAGTAACAGTAGTAGTTATACTACTTATAATAACACTACGGTGTGGTAGTAACAGTAGTAGTTATGATAGTTATAATGACACTACTCGTGTGGTAGTAACAGTAGTAGTTATACTAGTTATAATAACACTACGGTGTGGTAGTAACAGTAGTAGTTATGACAGTTACAATAACACTACAGTGTGGTAGTAACAGTAGTAGATATACTAGTTATAATAACACTACGGTGTGGTAGTAACAGTAGTAGTTATACTAGTTATAATAACACTACGGTGTGGTAGTAACAGTAGTAGTTATACTAGTTATAATAACACTACAGTGTGGTAATAACAGTAGTAATGATAGTTATAATAACACTACGGTGTGGTAGTAACAGTAGTTATACTAGTTATAACACTAGAGTGTGGTAGTAACAGTAGTAGTTATGATAGTTATAATAACACTATAGTGTGGTAGTAACAGTAGTAATGATAGTTATAATAACACTATGGTGTGGTAGTAACAGTAGTAGTTATGATAGTTATAATAACGCTACGGTGTGGTAGTAACAATAGTAGTTATGATAGTTATAACAACACTATAGTGTGGTTGTAACAGTAGTAGTTATGATAGTTATAATAACACTACAGTGTGGTAGTAACAGTGGTAGATATACTAGTTATAATAACACTATGGTGTGGTAGTAACAGTAGTAGTTATGATAGTTATAATAACACTACAGTGTGGTAGTAACAGTAGTAGTTATACTACTTATAATAACACTACGGTGTGGTAGTAACAGTAGTAGTTATACTAGTTATAATAACACTACGGTGTGGTAGTAACAGTAGTAGTTATGATAGTTATAATGACACTACTAGTGTGGTAGTAACAGTAGTAGTTATACTAGTTATAATAACACTACAGTGTGGTAGTAACAGTAGTAGTTATGATAGTTATAATAACACTACAGTGTGGTAGTAACAGTAGTAGTTATGACAAACAATACAGTACACAAAATCCGTGACCTGATCCCATACGTGAAGGATGTCGTTCCTGACTTACAGTACCCCGGGGTTTACAAATTGAGCTGCACTTGTGGTGACTGCTATATCGGGGAGACGAAGCGACATGTCTCTGACCGAATTCGTGAGCAAAAATCAGATTTGAAACACGGCAGAACGAATTATTCTGCCGTAGCTGACCACTGTTACAACGCTGTGGGTGATCACGATGTAGTTTTCTCCGATACCAAGATTCTCTGCAAACCCATGGGTTTTTATCAGAGATTTGTCCTCGAGGCAAATCAGATTTACAAACACGGACACAATTTCAACCGAGACTATGGTTTCAAATTAAGCAATAAATGGAAAGATGTTCTAAATCAAACCAAACATTAAACTAATTTTCAATGGTACAGTAAAGTTTTTTCAAGTAGTGGTATCCCAAACTTTCACAGCTGCTTATTTCTCTCCACTCACTCACTCCACTCACTCACTCCACTCACTCACTCCACTCACTCACTCCACTCACTCACTCCACTCACTCACTCCACTCACTCACTCCACTCACTCACTCCACTCACTCACTCCACTCACCCCACCCCACTCACCCCACCCCACTCACCCCACCCCACTCACCCCACCCCACTCACCCCACCCCACTCACCCCACCCCACTCACCCGACTCCACTCACCCGACTCCACTCACCCGACTCCACTCACCCGACTCCACTCACCCGACTCCACTCACCCGACTCCACTCACCCCACTCCACTCACCCCACTCCACTCACCCCACTCCACTCACCCCACTCCACTCACCCCACTCCACTCACCCCACTCACCTCACCCCACTCACCTCACCCCACTCACCTCACCCCACTCACCTCACCCCACTCACCTCACCCCACTCAACTCACCCCACTCAACTCACCCCACTCAACTCACCCCACTCAACTCACCCCACTCAAATCACCCCACTCAAATCACCCCACTCAAATCACCCCATTCACCTCACCCCACTCACCTCACCCCACTCACCTCACCCCACTCACCTCACCCCACTCACCTCACCCCACTCACCTCACCCCACTCACCTCACCCCACTCCACTCACCCCACTCCACTCACCCCACTCACCTCACCCCACTCCACTCACCCCACTCCACTCACTCCACTCCACTCATCCCCACTCCACTCACCCCACTCCACTCACCCACTCACCTCACCCCACTCACCTCACCTCACCCCACTCACATCACCCCACTCAAATCACCCCACTCAAATCACCCCACTCACCTCACCCACTCACCTCACCCCACTCACCTCACCCCACTCACCTCACCCCACTCCACTCACCCCACTCCACTCACCCCACTCACCTCACCCCACTCACCTCACCCCACCCCACTCACCTCACCCCACTCACCTCACCCCACTCACCTCACCCCACTCAACTCACCCCACTCAACTCACCCCACTCAAATCACCCCACTCAAATCACCCCACTCAAATCACCCCACTCACCTCACCCCACTCACCTCACCCCACTCACCTCGCCCCACTCACCTCGCCCCACTCACCTCGCCCCACTCACCCCACTCACCTCGCCTCACTCACCCCGCTCCACTCACCCCGCTCCACTCACCCCACTCACCTCACCCCACTCACCTCACCCCACTCACCTCACCCCACTCAACTCACCCCACTCAACTCACCCCACTCAACTCACCCCACTCACCTCACCCCACTCACCTCGCCCCACTCACCTCGCCCCACTCACCTCGCCCCACTCACCTCGCCTCACTCACCCCGCTCCACTCACCCCGCTCCACTCACCCCACTCACCTCACCCCACTCACCTCACCCCACTCACCTCACCCCACTCACCTCACCCCACTCAACCTCACCCCACTCAACTCACCCCACTCAACTCACCCCACTCAACTCACCCCACTCACCTCACTCCACTCACCTCACCCCACTCACCTCACCCCACTCAACTCACCCCACTCAACTCACTCCACTCAACTCACCCCACTCCACCACACCCACTCACCTCACCCCACTCACCTCACCCCACTCACCTCACCCACTCACCTCACCCACTCACCTCACCCCACTCCCCTCACCCCACTCACCCCACTCCACTCACCCCACTCCACTCACCCCACTCCACTCACCCACTCCACTCACCCCACTCCACTCCCGAACTCACCCCACTCCACTCACCCCACTCCACTCACCCACTCCACTCACCCCACTCCACTCACCCCACTCACCTCACCCCACCCCACTCACCTCACCCCACTCACCTCACCCCACTCACCCCACTCACCTCACCCCACTCAACTCACCCCACTCCACTCACCCCACTCCACTCACCCCACTCCACTCACCCCACTCCACTCACCCCACTCCACTCACCCCACTCCACTCACCCACTCACCCCACTCACCTCACCCCACTCACCTCACCCCACTCAACTCACCCCACTCACCTCACCCCACCCCACTCACCTCACCCCACTCAACTCACCCCACTCAACTCACCCCACTCAACTCACCCCACTCACCTCACCCCACTCACCTCACCCCACTCACCTCACCCCACTCACCTCACCCCACTCACCCCACTCACCTCACCCCACTCACCTCACCCCACTCACCTCACCCCACTCCACTCACCCCACTCCACTCACCCCACTCCACTCACCCCACTCCACTCACCTCACCCCACTCACCTCACCCCACTCAACTCACCCCACTCAACTCACCCACTCAAATCACCCCACTCAAATCACCCCAATCAAATCACCCCACTCACCTCACCCCACTCAAATCACCCCACTCACCTCACCCCACTCACCTCACCCCACTCACCTCACCCCACTCACCTCACACCCCACTCACCTCACACCCCACTCACCTTACCCCACTCACCTCACCCCACTCACCTCACCCCACTCACCTCACCCAACTCATCTCACCCCACTCACCTCACCCCACTCACCTCACCCCACTCACCTCACCCCACTCACCTCACCCAACTCACCTCACCCAACTCATCTCACCCCACTCACCTCACCCCACTCACCTCACCCCACTCAACTCACCCCACTCAACTCACCCCACTCAACTCACCCCACTCAACTCACCCCACTCAAATCACCCCACTCAAATCACCCCACTCAAATCACCCCACTCAAATCACCCCACTCACCTCACCCCACTCAAATCACCCCACTCAAATCACCCCACTCAAATCACCCCACTCACCTCACCCCACTCACCTCACCCACTCACCTCACCCCACTCACCTCACCCCACTCACCTCACCCCAATCACCTCACCCCACTCACCTCTCCCCACTCACCTCACCCCACTCCACTCACCCCACTCCACTCACCCACTCCACTCACCCCACTCCACTCACCCCACTCACCCCACTCACCTCACCCCACTCACCTCACCCCACTCAACTCACCCACTCACCTCACCCACCCCACTCACCTCACCCCACTCAACTCACCCCACTCAACTCACCCCACTCAACTCACCCCACTCAACTCACCCACTCACCTCACCCCACTCACCTCACCCCACTCACCTCACCCCACTCACCTCACCCCACTCACCCCACTCACCTCACCCCACTCACCTCACCCCACTCACCTCACCCCACTCCACTCACCCCACTCCACTCACCCCACTCCACTCACCCCACTCCACTCACCCCACTCACCCCACTCACCTCACCCCACTCAACTCACCCCACTCAACTCACCCCACTCAAATCACCCCAATCAAATCACCCCAATCAAATCACCCCACTCAAATCACCCCACTCACCTCACCCCACTCACCTCACACCCCACTCACCTCACACCCCACTCACCTCACCCCACTCACCTCACCCCACTCACCTCACCCCACTCACCTCACCCAACTCATCTCACCCCACTCACCTCACCCCACTCACCTTACCCCACTCACCTTACCCCACTCACCTCACCCCACTCACCTCACCCCACTCAGCTCACCCCACTCACACCACTCAACTCACCCCACTCAAATCACCCCACTCACCTCACCCCACTCAAATCACCCCACTCACCTCACCCCACTCACCTCACCCCACTCACCTCACCCCACTCACCTCACCCCACTCACCTCACCCCACTCACCTCACCCCACTCAACTCACCCCACTCAACTCACCCCACTCAACTCACCCCACTCAAATCACCCCACTCAAATCACCCCACTCAAATCACCCCACTCACCTCACCCCACTCACCTCACCCCACTCCACTCACCCCACTCCACTCACCCCCACTCACCTCACCCCACTCCACTCACCCCACTCACCTCACCCCACTTACCTCACCCCACTCACCTCACCCCACTCACCTCACCC
>NW_027423426.1:0-81334 GCF_048934315.1 Petromyzon marinus | reverse complement strand
CCAGGGCGGTCCTGGGCGGTCCCGGGCGTGTCCCGGGCGTTCCAGGGCGGTCCTGCGCGGTCCCGGGCGGTCCTGGGTGGTCCCGGGCGGTCCCGGGCGGTCCCGGGCGGTCCCGGGCGTTCCAGGGCGGTCCCGGGCGGTCCAGGGCGGTCCAGGGCGGTCCCGGGCGGTCCTGGGCGGTCCCGGGTGGTCCGAGGCGGTCCCGGGCGGTCCAGGGCGGTCCCAGGCGGTCCCGGGCGGTCCCGGGCGGTCCTGGGCGGTCCCGGGTGGTCCGAGGCGGTCCTGGGCGGTCCCGGGCGTTCCAGGGCGGTCCCGGGAGGTCCCGGGCGGTCCGGGGTGGTCCTGGGCGGTCCCGTGCGGTCCCGGGCGGTCCCGGGCGGTCCCGGGCGGTCCCGGGCGGTCCGGTGCGGTCCCGGGCGGTCCGGGCGGTGCCAGGCGGTCCCGAGCGGTCCCGAGCATTCCAGGGCGGTCCCGGGCGGTCAGGGGTGGTCCCGGGCGGTCCTGGGCGGTCCCGGGCGATCCCGGGCGGTCCCGGGCGGTCCCGGGCGTTTCAGGGCGGTCCCGGGCGGTCCTGGGCAGTCCGGGGCGGTCCTGGGCGGTCCCGTGCGGTCCCGGGTGGTCCCGGGCGGTCCTGGGCGGTCCAGTGCGGTCCCGGGCGGTCCGGGGCGGTCCTGGGCGGTCCCGGGCGGTCCCGGGCGGTCCCGGGCGGTCCCAGGCGTTCCAGGGCGGTCCCGGGCGGTCCAGGGCGGTCCCGGGCGGTCCTGGGCGGTCCCGGGCGGTCCGAGGCGGTCCCGGGCGGTCCGGGGCGGACCCGGGCGGTCCCGGGCGGTCCCGGGCGTTCTAGGGCGGTCCCGGGCGGTCCGGGGCGGTCCCGGGCGGTCCCGGGCGGTCCCGTGCGGTCCCGGGCGGTCCCGGGCGGTCCCGGGCGGTCTGGGGCGGTCCCGGGCGGTCCCAGGCGGTCCCGGGCGGTCCCGGGCGGTCCCGGCGGTCCCGGGCGGTCCCGGGCGTTCCAGGGCGGTCCCCGGGCGGTCCAGGGCGGTCCCGGGCTGTCCCGGGCGGTCCTGGGCGGTCCCAGGCGGTCCCGGGCGTTCCAGGGCGGTCCCGGGCGGTCCCGGGCGGTTCCAGGGCGGTCCCGGGCGGTCCAGGGCGGTCCTGGGCGGTCCCGGGCGGTCCCGGGCGTTCCAGGGCGGTCCTGCGCGGTCCCGGGCGGTCCTGGGTGGTCCCGGGCGGTCCCGGGCGGTCCCGGGCGGTCCCGGGCGTTCCAGGGCGGTCCCGGGCGGTCCAGGGCGGTCCAGGGCGGTCCCGGGCGGTCCTGGGCGGTCCCGGGTGGTCCGAGGCGGTCCCGGGCGGTCCAGGGCGGTCCCAGGCGGTCCCGGGCGGTCCCGGGCGGTCCTGGGCGGTCCCGGGGTGGTCCGAGGCGGTCCTGGGCGGTCCCGGGCGTTCCAGGGCGGTCCCGGGAGGTCCCGGGCGGTCCGGGGTGGTCCTGGGCGGTCCCGTGCGGTCCCGGGCGGTCCCGGGCGGTCCCGGGCGGTCCCGGGCGGTCCGGTGCGGTCCCGGGCGGTCCGGGCGGTGCCAGGCGGTCCCGAGCGGTCCCGAGCATTCCAGGGCGGTCCCGGGCGGTCAGGGGTGGTCCCGGGCGGTCCGGGGCGGTCCCGGGCGGTCCCGGGCGGTCCGGGTGGGGTCCCGGGTCCGGGGCGGTCCCGGGCGGTCCCGGGCGGTCCCAGGCGGTCTCGGGCGGTCCTGGGCGGTCCAGGGCGGTTCCGGGCGGTCCTGGGCGGTCCCGGGCGTTCCTGGGCGGTTCTTGGCGGTCCCGGGCGGTCCCGGGCGGTCCCGGGCGGTCCCGGGCGTTCCAGGGCGGTCCCGGGCGGTCCAGGGCGGTCCCGGGCGGTCCCGGGCGTTTCAGGGCGGTCCCGGGCGGTCCCGGGCAGTCCGGGGCGGTCCTGGGCGGTCCCGTGCGGTCCCGGGTGGTCCCGGGCGGTCCTGGGCGGTCCAGTGCGGTCCCGGGCGGTCCGGGGCGGTCCCGGGCGGTCCCGGGCGGTCCCGGGCGGTCCCGGGCGGTCCCAGGCGTTCCAGGGCGGTCCCGGGCGGTCCAGGGCGGTCCCGGGCGGTCCTGGGCGGTCCCGGGCGGTCCGAGGCGGTCCCGGGCGGTCCGGGGCGGACCCGGGCGGTCCCGGGCGGTCCCGGGCGTTCTAGGGCGGTCCCGGGCGGTCCGGGGCGGTCCCGGGCGGTCCCGGGCGGTCCCGTGCGGTCCCGGGCGGTCCCGGGCGGTCCCGGGCGGTCTGGGGCGGTCCCGGGCGGTCCCAGGCGGTCCCGGGCGGTCCCGGGCGGTCCCGGGCGGTCCCGGGCGGTCCCGGGCGTTCCAGGGCGGTCCCGGGCGGTCCAGGGCGGTCCCGGGCTGTCCCGGGCGGTCCTGGGCGGTCCCAGGCGGTCCCGGGCGTTCCAGGGCGGTCCCGGGCGGTCCCGGGCGTTCCAGGGCGGTCCCGGGCGGTCCAGGGCGGTCCTGGGCGGTCCCGGGCGGTCCCGGGCGTTCCAGGGCGGTCCTGCGCGGTCCCGGGCGGTCCTGGGTGGTCCCGGGCGGTCCCGGGCGGTCCCGGGCGGTCCCGGGCGTTCCAGGGCGGTCCCGGGCGGTCCAGGGCGGTCCAGGGCGGTCCCGGGCGGTCCTGGGCGGTCCCGGGTGGTCCGAGGCGGTCCCGGGCGGTCCAGGGCGGTCCCAGGCGGTCCCGGGCGGTCCCGGGCGGTCCTGGGCGGTCCCGGGTGGTCCGAGGCGGTCCTGGGCGGTCCCGGGCGTTCCAGGGCGGTCCCGGGAGGTCCCGGGCGGTCCGGGGTGGTCCTGGGCGGTCCCGTGCGGTCCCGGGCGGTCCCGGGCGGTCCCGGGCGGTCCCGGGCGGTCCGGTGCGGTCCCGGGCGGTCCGGGCGGTGCCAGGCGGTCCCGAGCGGTCCCGAGCATTCCAGGGCGGTCCCGGGCGGTCAGGGGTGGTCCCGGGCGGTCCTGGGCGGTCCCGGGCGATCCCGGGCGGTCCCGGGCGGTCCCGGGCGTTTCAGGGCGGTCCCGGGCGGTCCTGGGCAGTCCGGGGCGGTCCTGGGCGGTCCCGTGCGGTCCCGGGTGGTCCCGGGCGGTCCTGGGCGGTCCAGTGCGGTCCCGGGCGGTCCGGGGCGGTCCTGGGCGGTCCCGGGCGGTCCCGGGCGGTCCCGGGCGGTCCCAGGCGTTCCAGGGCGGTCCCGGGCGGTCCAGGGCGGTCCCGGGCGGTCCTGGGCGGTCCCGGGCGGTCCGAGGCGGTCCCGGGCGGTCCGGGGCGGACCCGGGCGGTCCCGGGCGGTCCCGGGCGTTCTAGGGCGGTCCCGGGCGGTCCGGGGCGGTCCCGGGCGGTCCCGGGCGGTCCCGTGCGGTCCCGGGCGGTCCCGGGCGGTCCCGGGCGGTCTGGGGCGGTCCCGGGCGGTCCCAGGCGGTCCCGGGCGGTCCCGGGCGGTCCGGGCGGTCCCGGGCGGTCCCGGGCGTTCCAGGGCGGTCCCGGGCGGTCCAGGGCGGTCCCGGGCTGTCCCGGGCGGTCCTGGGCGGTCCCAGGCGGTCCCGGGCGTTCCAGGGCGGTCCCGGGCGGTCCCGGGCGTTCCAGGGCGGTCCCGGGCGGTCCAGGGCGGTCCTGGGCGGTCCCGGGCGGTCCCGGGCGTTCCAGGGCGGTCCTGCGCGGTCCCGGGCGGTCCTGGGTGGTCCCGGGCGGTCCCGGGCGGTCCCGGGCGGTCCCGGGCGTTCCAGGGCGGTCCCGGGCGGTCAGGGCGGTCCAGGGCGGTCCCGGGCGGTCCTGGGCGGTCCCGGGTGGTCCGAGGCGGTCCCGGGCGGTCCAGGGCGGTCCCAGGCGGTCCCGGGCGGTCCCGGGCGGTCCTGGGCGGTCCCGGGTGGTCCGAGGCGGTCCTGGGCGGTCCCGGGCGTTCCAGGGCGGTCCCGGAGGTCCCGGGCGGTCCGGGGTGGTCCTGGGCGGTCCCGTGCGGTCCCGGGCGGTCCCGGGCGGTCCCGGGCGGTCCCGGGCGGTCCGGTGCGGTCCCGGGCGGTCCGGGCGGTGCCAGGCGGTCCCGAGCGGTCCCGAGCATTCCAGGGCGGTCCCGGGCGGTCAGGGGTGGTCCCGGGCGGTCCGGGGCGGTCCCGGGCGGTCCCGGGCGGTCCGGGTGTGGTCCCGGGCGGTCCGGGGCGGTCCCGGGCGGTCCCGGGCGGTCCCAGGCGGTCTCGGGCGGTCCTGGGCGGTCCAGGGCGGTTCCGGGCGGTCCTGGGCGGTCCCGGCGTTCCTGGGCGGTTCTTGGCGGTCCCGGGCGGTCCCGGGCGGTCCCGGGCGGTCCCGGGCGTTCCAGGGCGGTCCCGGGCGGTCCAGGGCGGTCCCGGGCGGTCCTGGGCAGTCCCGGGCGGTCCGAGGCGGTTCCGGGCGGTCCGGGGCGGTCCCGGGCGGTCCCGGGCGGTCCCGGGCGTTCTAGGGCGGTCTCGGGCGGTCCGGGGCGGTCCCGGGTGGTCCGGGGCGGTCCCGGGCGGTCCTGGGCGGTCCCGGGCGGTCCGAGGCGGTCCCGGGCGGTCCGGGGCGGTCCCAGGCGGTCCCGGGCGGTCCCGTGCGGTCCCGGGCGGTCCCGGGCGGTCCCGGGCGGTCTGGGGCGGTCCCGGGTGGTCCCAGGCGGTCCCGGGGCGGTCCCGGGCGGTCCCGGGCGGTCCCGGGCGGTCCCGGGCGTTCCAGGGCGGTCCCGGGCGGTCCAGGGCGGTCCCGGGCGGTCCCGGGCGGTCCCAGGCGTTCCAGGGCGGTCCTGCGCGTCCCGGGCGGTCCCGGGTGGTCCCGGGCGGTCCCGGGCGGTCCCGGGTGGTCCAGGGCGGTCCTGGGCGGTCCCTGGCGGTCCCGGGCGGTCCGGGGCGGTCCCGTGCGGTCCTGGGCGGTCCCGGCGGTCCCGGGCGGTCCTGGGCGGTCCCGGGCGGTCCCAGGCGGTCCCGGGCGGTCCGGGGTGGTCCGGGGCGGTCCCGGGTGGTTTCGGGCGGTCCCGGGCGGTCCCGGGCGGTCCTGGGCGGTCCGGGGCGGTCCCGGGCGGTCCCGGGCGGTCCGGGGCGGTCCCGGGCGGTCCCGGGCGGTCCCTGGCGGTCCTGGGCGGTCCCGGGCGGTCCGAGGCGGTTCCGGGCGGTCCGGGGCGGTCCCGGGCGGTCCCGGGCGGTCCCGGGCGTTCTAGGGCGGTCCCGGGCGGTCCGGGGCGGTCCCGGGTGGTCCGGGGCGGTCCCGGGCGGTCCTGGTCAGTCCCGGGCGGTCCGAGGCGGTCCCGGGCGGTCCAGGGCGGTCCCGGGTGGTCCCGGGCGGTCCCGTGCGGTCCCGGGCGGTCCCGGGCGGTCCCGGGCGGTCTGGGGCGGTCCCGGGCGGTCCCAGGCGGTCCCGGGCGGTGCCGGGCGGTCCCGGGCGGTTCCGGGCGGTCCCGGGCGGTCCCGGGCGTTCCAGGGCGGTCCCGGGCGGTCCAGGGCGGTCCCGGGCTGTCCCGGGCGGTCCTGGGCGGTCCCAGGCGGTCCCGGGCGTTCCAGGGCGGTCCCGGGCGGTCCAGGGCGGTCCCAGGCGGTCCCGGGCGGTCCCGGGTGTTCCAGGGCGGTCCTGGGCGGTCCCGCGCGGTCCGAGGCGGTCCCGGGCGGTCCGGGCGGTCCCGGGCGGTCCCGAGTGGTCCCGGGCATTCCAGGGCGGTGCCGGGCGGTCAGGGGCGGTCCCGGGCGGTCCGGGGCGGTCCCGGGCGGTACCGGGCGGTCCGGGTGTGGTCCTGGGCGGTCCGGGTGCGGTCCCGGGCGGTCCGGGGCGGTCCCGGGCGGTCCCGGGCGGTCCCGGGCGGTCTCGGGCGGTCCCGGGCGGTCCAGGGCGGTTCCGGGCGGTCCTGGGCGGTCCCGGGCATTCCAGGGCGGTCCTTGGCGGTCCCGGGCGGTCCCGGGCGGTCCCGGGCGGTCCCGGGCGGTCCCGGACGTTCCAGGGCGGTCCCGGGCGGTCCAGGGCGGTCGCGGGCGGTCCTGGGCGGTCCCGGGCGGTCCGAGGCGGTTCCGGGCGGTCCGGGGCGGTCCTGGGCGGTCCCGGGCGGTCCCGGGCGTTCTAGGGCGGTCCCGGGCGGTCTGGGGCGGTCCCGGGTGGTCCGGGGCGGTCCCGGGCGGTCCTGGGCGGTCCCGGGCGGTCCGAGGCGGTCCCGGGCGGTCCGGGGTGGTCCCGGGCGGTCCCGGGCGGTCTCGTGCGGTCCCGGGCGGTCCCGGGCGGTCCCGGGCGGTCTGGGGCGGTCCCGGGCGGTCCCAGGCGGTCCCGGGCGGTCCCGGCCGGTCCCGGGCGGTCCCGGGCGGTCCCGGGCGTTCCAGGGCGGTCCCGGGCGGTCCAGGGCGGTCCTGGGCGGTCCCGGGCGGTCCCGGGTGGTCCCGGGCGGTCCCGGGCGGTCCCGGGCGGTCCCGGGCGGTCCCGGGCGTTCCAGGGCGGTCCCGAGCGGTCCAGGGCGGTCCAGGGCGGTCACGGGCGGTCCTGGGCGGTCCCGGGTGGTCCGAGGCGGTCCCGGGCGGTCCAGGGCGGTCCCAGGCGGTCCCGGGCGGTCCCGGGCGGTCCTGGGCGGTCCCGGGTGGTCCGAGGCGGTCCCGGGCGGTCCCGGGCGTTCCAGGGCGGTCCCGGGAGGTCCCGGGCGGTCCGGGGTGGTCCTGGGCGGTCCCGTGCGGTCCCGGGCGGTCCCGGGCAGTCCCGGGCGGTCCCGCGTGGTCCGGTGCGGTCCCGGGCGGTCCGGGCGGTCCCGGGCGGTCCCGAGCGGTCCCGGGCATTCCAGGGCGGTCCCGGGCGGTCAGGGGCGGTCCCGGGCGGTCCGGGGCGGTCCCGGGCGGTCCCGGGCGGTCCGGGTGTGGTCCCGGGCGGTCCGGGGCGGTCCCGGGCGGTCCCGGGCGGTCCCGGGCGGTCTCGGGCGGTCCCGGGCGGTCCAGGGCGGTTCCGGGCGGTCCTGGGCGGTCCCGGGCGTTCCTGGGCGGTCCTTGGCGTTCCCGGGCGGTCCCGGGCGGTCCCGGGCGGTCCCGGGCGTTCCAGGGCGGTCCCGGGCGCTCCAGGGCGGTCCCGGGCGGTCCTGGGCGGTCCCGGGCGGTCCGAGGCGGTTCCGGGCGGTCCGGGGCGGTCCCGGGCGGTCCCGGGCGGTCCCGGGCGTTCTAGGGCGGTCTCGGGCGGTCCGGGGCGGTCCCGGGTGGTCCGGGGCGGTCCTGGGCGGTGCTGGGCGGTCCCGGGCGGTCCGAGGCGGTCCCGGGCGGTCCAAGGGCGGTCCCGGGCGGTCCCGGGCGGTCCCGTGCGGTCCCGGGCGGTCCCGGGCGGTCCCGGGCGGTCTGGGGCGGTCCCGGGCGGTCCCAGGCGGTCCCGGGCGGTCCCGGGCGGTCCCGGGCGGTCCCAGGCGGTCCCGGGCGTTCCAGGGCGGTCCCGGGCGGTCCAGGGCGGTCCCGGGCGGTCCCGGGCGGTCCCAGGCGTTCCAGGGCGGTCCTGCGCGGTCCCGGGCGGTCCCGGGTGGTCCCGGGCGGTCCCGGGCGGTCCCGGGTGGTCCGGGGCGGTCCTGGGCGGTCCCGGGCGGTCCCGGGCGGTCCGGGGCGGTCCCGTGCGGTCCTGGGTGGTCCCGGGCGGTCCCGGGCGGTCCTGGGCGGTCCCGGGCGGTCCCAGGCGGTCCCGGGCAGTCCGGGGCGGTCCGGGGCGGTCCCGGGTGGTTTCGGGCGGTCCCGGGCGGTCCCGGGCGGTCCCGGGCGGTCCGGGGCGGTCCCGGGCGGTCCCGGGCGGTCCGGGGCGGTCCCGGGCGGTCCGGGGCGGTCCCGGGCGGTCCGGGGCGGTCCTGGGCGTTCCGGGGCAGTCCCGGGCGGTCCGGGGCGGTCCCGGGCGGTCCGGGGCGGTCCCGGGCGGTCCCGGGTGGTCCCGGGCGGTCTGGGGCGGTCCCGGGCGGTCGCAGGCGGTCCCGGGCGGTCCCGGGCGGTCCCGGGCGGTCCCGGGCGGTCCCGGGCGTTCCAGGGCAGTCCCGGGCGGTCCAGGGCGGTCCCGGGCGGTCCCGGGCGGTCCCAGGCGTTCCAGGGCGGTCCTGCGCGGTCCCGGGCGGTCCCGGGTGGTCCCGGGCGGTCCCGGGCGGTCCCGGGCGGTCCCGGGCGGTCCTGAGCGGTCCCGGGCGGTCCGAGGCGGTCCCGGGCGGTCCGGGGCGGTCCCAGGCGGTCCCGGGCGGTCCTGGGCGGTTCCGGGCGGTCCCGGGCGGTCCAGGGCGGTCCCGGGCGGTCCCGGGCGGTCCCAGGCATTCCAGGGCGGTCCTGCGCGGTCCCGGGCGGTCCCGGGTGGTCCCGGGCGGTCCTGGACGGTCCCGGGCGGTCCCGGGCAGTCCTGGGCGGTCCCGGGCGGTCCGAGGCGGTCCCGGGCGGTCCCGGGCGGTCCCGGGCGGTCCCGGGCGGTCCCGGGCGGTCCCGGGCGGTCCGGGGCGGTCCCGGGCGGTCCCGGGCGGTCCGGGGCGGTCCCGGGCGGTCCGGGGCGGTCCCGGGCGGTCCGGGGCGGTCCTGGGCGGTCCGGGGCAGTCCCGGGCGGTCCGGGGCGGTCCCGGGCGGTCCGGGGCGGTCCCGGGCGGTCCCGGGTGGTCCCGGGCGGTCTGGGGCGGTCCCGGGCGGTCCCAAGCGGTCCCGGGCGGTCCCGGGCGGTCCCGGGCGGTCCCGGGCGGTCCCAGGCGTTCCAGGGCGGTCCTGCGCGGTCCCGGGCGGTCCCGGGTGGTCCCGGGCGGTCCCGGGCGGTCCCGGGTGGTCCGGAGCGGTCCTGGGCGGTCCCGGGCGGTCCCGGGCGGTCCGGGGCGGTCCCGTGCGGTCCTGGGCAGTCCCGGGCGGTCCCGGGCGGTCCTGGGCGGTCCCGGGCGGTCCCAGGCGGTCCCGGGCAGTCCAGGGCGGTCCGGGGCGGTCCCGGGTGGTTTCGGGCGGTCCCGGGCGGTCCCGGGCGGTCCCGGGCGGTCCGGGGCGGTCCCGGGCGGTCCCGGGCGGTCCGGGGCGGTCCCGGGCGGTCCGGGGCGGTCCCGGGCGGTCCGGGGCGGTCCTGGGCGTTCCGGGGCAGTCCCGGGCGGTCCGGGGCGGTCCCGGGCGGTCCGGGGCGGTCCCGGGCGGTCCCGGGTGGTCCCGGGCGGTCTGGGGCGGTCCCGGGCGGTCCCAGGCGGTCCCGGGCGGTCCCGGGCGGTCCAGGGCGGTTCCGGGCGGTCCTGGGCGGTCCCGGGCGTTCCTGGGCGGTCCTTGGCGTTCCCGGGCGGTCCCGGGCGGTCCCGGGCGGTCCCGGGCGTTCCAGGGCGGTCCCGGGCGGTCCAGGGCGGTCCCGGGCGGTCCTGGGCGGTCCCGGGCGGTCCGAGGCGGTTCCGGGCGGTCCGGGGCGGTCCCGGGCGGTCCCGGGCGGTCCCGGGCGTTCTAGGGCGGTCTCGGGCGGTCCGGGGCGGTCCCGGGTGGTCCGGGGCGGTCCTGGGTGGTCCTGGGCGGTCCCGGGCGGTCCGAGGCGGTCCCGGCGGTCCGGGGCGGTCCCGGGCGGTCCCGGGCGGTCCCGTGCGGTCCCGGGCGGTCCCGGGCGGTCCCGGGCGGTCTGGGGCGGTCCCGGGCGGTCCCGGGCGGTCCGGGGCGGTCCCGGGCGGTACCGGGCGGTCCGGGTGTGGTCCTGGGCGGTCCGGGTGCGGTCCCGGGCGGTCCGGGGCGGTCCCGGGCGGTCCCGGGCGGTCCCGGCGGTCTCGGGCGGTCCCGGGCGGTCCAGGGCGTTCCGGGCGGTCCTGGGCGGTCCCGGGCATTCCAGGGCGGTCCTTGGCGGTCCCGGGCGGTCCCGGGCGGTCCCGGGCGGTCCCGGGCGGTCCCGGACGTTCCAGGGCGGTCCCGGGCGGTCCAGGGCGGTCGCGGGCGGTCCTGGGCGGTCCCGGGCGGTCCGAGGCGGTTCCGGGCGGTCCGGGGCGGTCCTGGGCGGTCCCGGGCGGTCCCGGGCGTTCTAGGGCGGTCCCGGGCGGTCTGGGGCGGTCCCGGGTGGTCCGGGGCGGTCCCGGGCGGTCCTGGGCGGTCCCGGGCGGTCCGAGGCGGTCCCGGGCGGTCCGGGGTGGTCCCGGGCGGTCCCGGGCGGTCTCGTGCGGTCCCGGGCGGTCCCGGGCGGTCCCGGGCGGTCTGGGGCGGTCCCGGGCGGTCCCAGGCGGTCCCGGGCGGTCCCGGCCGGTCCCGGGCGGTCCCGGGCGGTCCCGGGCGTTCCAGGGCGGTCCCGGGCGGTCCAGGGCGGTCCTGGGCGGTCCCGGGCGGTCCCGGGTGGTCCCGGGCGGTCCCGGGCGGTCCCGGGCGGTCCCGGGCGGTCCCGGGCGTTCCAGGGCGGTCCCGAGCGGTCCAGGGCGGTCCAGGGCGGTCACGGGCGGTCCTGGGCGGTCCCGGGTGGTCCGAGGCGGTCCCGGGCGGTCCAGGGCGGTCCCAGGCGGTCCCGGGCGGTCCCGGGCGGTCCTGGGCGGTCCCGGGTGGTCCGAGGCGGTCCCGGGCGGTCCCGGGCGTTCCAGGGCGGTCCCGGGAGGTCCCGGGCGGTCCGGGGTGGTCCTGGGCGGTCCCGTGCGGTCCCGGGCGGTCCCGGGCAGTCCCGGGCGGTCCCGCGTGGTCCGGTGCGGTCCCGGGCGGTCCGGGCGGTCCCGGGCGGTCCCGAGCGGTCCCCGGGCATTCCAGGGCGGTCCCGGGCGGTCAGGGGCGGTCCCGGGCGGTCCGGGGCGGTCCCGGGCGGTCCCGGGCGGTCCGGGTGTGGTCCGGGCGGTCCGGGGCGGTCCCGGGCGGTCCCGGGCGGTCCCGGGCGGTCTCGGGCGGTCCCGGGCGGTCCAGGGCGGTTCCGGGCGGTCCTGGGCGGTCCCGGGCGTTCCTGGGCGGTCCTTGGCGTTCCCGGGCGGTCCCGGGCGGTCCCGGGCGGTCCCGGGCGTTCCCAGGGCGGTCCCGGGCGCTCCAGGGCGGTCCCGGGCGGTCCTGGGCGGTCCCGGGCGGTCCGAGGCGGTTCCGGGCGGTCCGGGGCGGTCCCGGGCGGTCCCGGGCGGTCCCGGGCGTTCTAGGGCGGTCTCGGGCGGTCCGGGCGGGTCCCGGGTGGTCCGGGGCGGTCCTGGGCGGTGCTGGGCGGTCCCGGGCGGTCCGAGGCGGTCCCGGGCGGTCCAAGGGCGGTCCCGGGCGGTCCCGGGCGGTCCCGTGCGGTCCCGGGCGGTCCCGGGCGGTCCCGGGCGGTCTGGGGCGGTCCCGGGCGGTCCCAGGCGGTCCCGGGCGGTCCCGGGCGGTCCCGGGCGGTCCCAGGCGGTCCCGGGCGTTCCAGGCGGTCCCGGGCGGTCCAGGGCGGTCCCGGGCGGTCCCGGGCGGTCCCAGGCGTTCCAGGGCGGTCCTGCGCGGTCCCGGGCGGTCCCGGGTGGTCCCGGGCGGTCCCGGGCGGTCCCGGGTGGTCCGGGGCGGTCCTGGGCGGTCCCGGGCGGTCCCGGGCGGTCCGGGGCGGTCCCGTGCGGTCCTGGGTGGTCCCGGGCGGTCCCGGGCGGTCCTGGGCGGTCCCGGGCGGTCCCAGGCGGTCCCGGGCAGTCCGGGGCGGTCCGGGCGGTCCCGGGTGGTTTCGGGCGGTCCCGGGCGGTCCCGGGCGGTCCCGGGCGGTCCGGGGCGGTCCCGGGCGGTCCCGGGCGGTCCGGGGCGGTCCCGGGCGGTCCGGGGCGGTCCCGGGCGGTCCGGGGCGGTCCTGGGCGTTCCGGGGCAGTCCCGGGCGGTCCGGGGCGGTCCCGGGCGGTCCGGGGCGGTCCCGGGCGGTCCCGGGTGGTCCCGGGCGGTCTGGGGCGGTCCCGGGCGGTCGCAGGCGGTCCCGGGCGGTCCCGGGCGGTCCCGGGCGGTCCCGGGCGGTCCCGGGCGTTCCAGGGCAGTCCCGGGCGGTCCAGGGCGGTCCCGGGCGGTCCCGGGCGGTCCCCAGGCGTTCCAGGGCGGTCCTGCGCGGTCCCGGGCGGTCCCGGGTGGTCCCGGGCGGTCCCGGGCGGTCCCGGGCGGTCCCGGGCGGTCCTGAGCGGTCCCGGGCGGTCCGAGGCGGTCCCGGGCGGTCCGGGGCGGTCCCAGGCGGTCCCGGGCGGTCCTGGGCGGTTCCGGGCGGTCCCGGGCGGTCCAGGGCGGTCCCGGGCGGTCCCGGGCGGTCCCAGGCATTCCAGGGCGGTCCTGCGCGGTCCCGGGCGGTCCCGGGTGGTCCCGGGCGGTCCTGGACGGTCCCGGGCGGTCCCGGGCAGTCCTGGGCGGTCCCGGGCGGTCCGAGGCGGTCCCGGGCGGTCCCGGGCGGTCCCGGGCGGTCCCGGGCGGGTCCCGGGCGGTCCCGGGCGGTCCGGGGCGGTCCCGGGCGGTCCCGGGCGGTCCGGGGCGGTCCCGGGCGGTCCCGGGGTGGTCCCGGGCGGTCCGGGGCGGTCCTGGGCGGTCCGGGGCAGTCCCGGGCGGTCCGGGGCGGTCCCGGGCGGTCCGGGCGGTCCCGGGCGGTCCCGGGTGGTCCCGGGCGGTCTGGGGCGGTCCCGGGCGGTCCCAAGCGGTCCCGGGCGGTCCCGGGCGGTCCCGGGCGGTCCCGGGCGGTCCCAGGCGTTCCAGGGCGGTCCTGCGCGGTCCCGGGGCGGTCCCGGGTGGTCCCGGGCGGTCCCGGGCGGTCCCGGGTGGTCCGGAGCGGTCCTGGGCGGTCCCGGGCGGTCCCGGGCGGTCCGGGGCGGTCCCGTGCGGTCCTGGGCAGTCCCGGGCGGTCCCGGGCGGTCCTGGGCGGTCCCGGGCGGTCCCAGGCGGTCCCGGGCAGTCCAGGGCGGTCCGGGGCGGTCCCGGGTGGTTTCGGGCGGTCCCGGGCGGTCCCGGGCGGTCCCGGGCGGTCCGGGGCGGTCCCGGGCGGTCCCGGGCGGTCCGGGGCGGTCCCGGGCGGTCCGGGGCGGTCCCGGGCGGTCCGGGGCGGTCCTGGGCGTTCCGGGGCAGTCCCGGGCGGTCCGGGGCGGTCCCGGGCGGTCCGGGGCGGTCCCGGGCGGTCCCGGGTGGTCCCCGGGCGGTCTGGGGCGGTCCCGGGCGGTCCCAGGCGGTCCCGGGCGGTCCCGGGCGGTCCAGGGCGGTTCCGGGCGGTCCTGGGCGGTCCCGGGCGTTCCTGGGCGGTCCTTGGCGTTCCCGGGCGGTCCCGGGCGGTCCCGGGCGGTCCCGGGCGTTCCAGGGCGGTCCCGGGCGGTCCAGGGCGGTCCCGGGCGGTCCTGGGCGGTCCCGGGCGGTCCGAGGCGGTTCCGGGCGGTCCGGGGCGGTCCCGGGCGGTCCCGGGCGGTCCCGGGCGTTCTAGGGCGGTCTCGGGCGGTCCGGGGCGGTCCCGGGTGGTCCGGGGCGGTCCTGGGTGGTCCTGGGCGGTCCCGGGCGGTCCGAGGCGGTCCCGGGCGGTCCGGGGCGGTCCCGGGCGGTCCGGGCGGTCCCGTGCGGTCCCGGGCGGTCCCGGGCGGTCCCGGGCGGTCTGGGGCGGTCCCGGGCGGTCCCAGGCGGTCCCGGGCGGTCCCGGGCGGTCCCGGGCGGTCCCGGGCGGTCCCGGGCGTTCCAGGGCGGTCCCGGGCGGTCCAGGGCGGTCCCGGGCGGTCCCGGGCGGTCCCAGGCGTTCCAGGGCGGTCCTGCGCGGTCCCGGGCGGTCCCGGGTGGTCCCGGGCGGTCCCGGGCGGTCCCGGGTGGTCCGGGGCGGTCCTGGGCGGTCCCGGGCGGTCCCGGGCGGTCCGGGGCGGTCCCGTGCGGTCCTGGGTGGTCCCGGGCGGTCCCGGGCGGTCCTGGGCGGTCCCGGGCGGTCCCAGGCGGTCCCGGGCAGTCCGGGGCGGTCCGGGGCGGTCCCGGGTGGTTTCGGGCGGTCCCGGGCGGTCCCGGGCGGTCCCGGGCGGTCCGGGGCGGTCCCGGGCGGTCCCGGGCGGTCCGGGGCGGTCCCGGGCGGTCCGGGGCGGTCCCGGGCGGTCCGGGCGGTCCTGGGCGTTCCGGGGCAGTCCCGGGCGGTCCGGGGCGGTCCCGGGCGGTCCGGGGCGGTCCCGGGCGGTCCCGGGTGGTCCCGGGCGGTCTGGGGCGGTCCCGGGCGGTCCCAGGCGGTCCCGGGCGGTCCCGGGCGGTCCCGGGCGGTCCCGGGCGGTCCCGGGCGTTCCAGGGCGGTCCCGGGCGGTCCAGGGCGGTCCCGGGCGGTCCCGGGCGGTCCCAGGCGTTCCAGGGCGGTCCTGCGCGGTCCCGGGCGGTCCCGGGTGGTCCCGGGCGGTCCCGGGCGGTCCCGGGCGGTCCCGGGCGGTCCTGAGCGGTCCCGGGCGGTCCGAGGCGGTCCCGGGCGGTCCGGGGCGGTCCCAGGCGGTCCCGGGCGGTCCTGGGCGGTCCCGGGCGGTCCCGGGCGGTCCAGGGCGGTCCCGGGCGGTCCCGGGCGGTCCCAGGCATTCCAGGGCGGTCCTGCGCGGTCCCGGGCGGTCCTGGGTGGTCCCGGGCGGTCCTGGACGGTCCCGGGCGGTCCCGGGCGGTCCTGGGCGGTCCCGGGCGGTCCGAGGCGGTCCCGGGCGGTCCCGGGCGGTCCCGGGCGGTCCCGGGCGGTCCCGGGCGGTCCCGGGCGGTCCGGGGCGGTCCCGGGCGGTCCCGGGCGGTCCGGGGCGGTCCCGGGCGGTCCGGGGCGGTCCTGGGCGTTCCGGGGCAGTCCCGGGCGGTCCGGGGCGGTCCCGGGCGGTCCGGGGCGGTCCCGGGCGGTCCCGGGTGGTCCCGGGCGGTCTGGGGCGGTCCCGGGCGGTCCCAGGCGGTCCCGGGCGGTCCCGGGCGGTCCAGGGCGGTTCCGGGCGGTCCTGGGCGGTCCCGGGCGTTCCTGGGCGGTCCTTGGCGTTCCCGGGCGGTCCCGGGCGGTCCCGGGCGGTCCCGGGCGTTCCAGGGCGGTCCCGGGCGGTCCAGGGCGGTCCCGGGCGGTCCTGGGCGGTCCCGGGCGGTCCGAGGCGGTTCCGGGCGGTCCGGGGCGGTCCCGGGCGGTCCCGGGCGGTCCCGGGCGTTCTAGGGCGGTCTCGGGCGGTCCGGGGCGGTCCCGGGTGGTCCGGGGCGGTCCTGGGTGGTCCTGGGCGGTCCCGGGCGGTCCGAGGCGGTCCCGGGCGGTCCGGGGCGGTCCCGGGCGGTCCCGGGCGGTCCCGTGCGGTCCCGGGCGGTCCCGGGCGGTCCCGGGCGGTCTGGGGCGGTCCCGGGCGGTCCCAGGCGGTCCCGGGCGGTCCCGGGCGGTCCCGGGCGGTCCCGGGCGGTCCCGGGCGTTCCAGGGCGGTCCCGGGCGGTCCAGGGCGGTCCCGGGCGGTCCCGGGCGGTCCCAGGCGTTCCAGGGCGGTCCTGCGCGGTCCCGGGCGGTCCCGGGTGGTCCCGGGCGGTCCCGGGCGGTCCCGGGTGGTCCGGGGCGGTCCTGGGCGGTCCCGGGCGGTCCCGGGCGGTCCGGGGCGGTCCCGTGCGGTCCTGGGTGGTCCCGGGCGGTCCCGGGCGGTCCTGGGCGGTCCCGGGCGGTCCCAGGCGGTCCCGGGCAGTCCGGGGCGGTCCGGGGCGGTCCCGGGTGGTTTCGGGCGGTCCCGGGCGGTCCCGGGCGGTCCCGGGCGGTCCGGGGCGGTCCCGGGCGGTCCCGGGCGGTCCGGGGCGGTCCCGGGCGGTCCGGGGCGGTCCCGGGCGGTCCGGGCGGTCCTGGGCGTTCCGGGGCAGTCCCGGGCGGTCCGGGGCGGTCCCGGGCGGTCCGGGGCGGTCCCGGGCGGTCCCGGGTGGTCCCGGGCGGTCTGGGGCGGTCCCGGGCGGTCCCAGGCGGTCCCGGGCGGTCCCGGGCGGTCCCGGGCGGTCCCGGGCGGTCCCGGGCGTTCCAGGGCGGTCCCGGGCGGTCCAGGGCGGTCCCGGGCGGTCCCGGGCGGTCCCAGGCGTTCCAGGGCGGTCCTGCGCGGTCCCGGGCGGTCCCGGGTGGTCCCGGGCGGTCCCGGGCGGTCCCGGGCGGTCCCGGGCGGTCCTGAGCGGTCCCGGGCGGTCCGAGGCGGTCCCGGGCGGTCCGGGGCGGTCCCAGGCGGTCCCGGGCGGTCCTGGGCGGTCCCGGGCGGTCCCGGGCGGTCCAGGGCGGTCCCGGGCGGTCCCGGGCGGTCCCAGGCATTCCAGGGCGGTCCTGCGCGGTCCCGGGCGGTCCCGGGTGGTCCCGGGCGGTCCTGGACGGTCCCGGGCGGTCCCGGGCGGTCCTGGGCGGTCCCGGGCGGTCCGAGGCGGTCCCGGGCGGTCCCGGGCGGTCCCGGGCGGTCCCGGGCGGTCCCGGGCGGTCCCGGGCGGTCCGGGGCGGTCCCGGGCGGTCCCGGGCGGTCCGGGGCGGTCCCGGGCGGTCCGGGGCGGTCCCGGGCGGTCCGGGGCGGTCCTGGGCGGTCCGGGGCAGTCCCGGGCGGTCCGGGGCGGTCCCGGGCGGTCCGGGGCGGTCCCGGGCGGTCCCGGGTGGTCCCGGGCGGTCTGGGGCGGTCCCGGGCGGTCCCAAGCGGTCCCGGGCGGTCCCGGGCGGTCCCGGGCGGTCCCGGGCGGTCCCAGGCGTTCCAGGGCGGTCCTGCGCGGTCCCGGGCGGTCCCGGGTGGTCCCGGGCGGTCCCGGGCGGTCCCGGGTGGTCCGGAGCGGTCCTGGGCGGTCCCGGGCGGTCCCGGGCGGTCCGGGGCGGTCCCGTGCGGTCCTGGGCGGTCCCGGGCGGTCCCGGGCGGTCCTGGGCGGTCCCGGGCGGTCCCAGGCGGTCCCGGGCAGTCCAGGGCGGTCCGGGGCGGTCCCGGGTGGTTTCGGGCGGTCCCGGGCGGTCCCGGGCGGTCCCGGCGGTCCGGGGCGGTCCCGGGCGGTCCCGGGCGGTCCGGGGCGGTCCCGGGCGGTCCGGGGCGGTCCCGGGCGGTCCGGGGCGGTCCTGGGCGTTCCGGGGCAGTCCCGGGCGGTCCGGGGCGGTCCCGGGCGGTCCGGGGCGGTCCCGGGCGGTCCCGGGTGGTCCCGGGCGGTCTGGGGCGGTCCCGGACGGTCCCAGGCGGTCCCGGGCGGTCCCGGGCGGTCCCGCGCGGTCCCGGGGCGGTCCCGGGCGTTCCAGGGCGGTCCCGGGCGGTCCAGGGCGGTCCCGGGCGGTCCCGGGCGGTCCCAGGCGTTCCAGGGCGGTCCTGCGCGGTCCCGGGCGGTCCCGGGTGGTCCCGGGCGGTCCCGGGCGGTCCCGGGCGGTCCCGGGCGGTCCTGAGCGGTCCCGGGCGGTCCGAGGCGGTCCCGGGCGGTCCGGGGCGGTCCCAGGCGGTCCCGGGCGGTCCTGGGCGGTCCCGGGCGGTCCCGGGCGGTCCCGGGCGGTCCAGGGCGGTCCCGGGCGGTCCCGGGCGGTCCCAGGCATTCCAGGGCGGTCCTGCGCGGTCCCGGGCGGTCTGGGGCGGTCCCAGGCGGTCCCAGGCGGTCCCGGGCGGTCCGAGGCGGTCCCGGGCGGTCCCGGGGTGGTCCCGGGCGGTCCCGGGCGGTCTCGTGCGGTCCCGGGCGGTCCCGGGCGGTCCCGGGCGGTCTGGGGCGGTCCCGGGCGGTCCCAGGCGGTCCCGGGCGGTCCCGGCCGGTCCCGGGCGGTCCCGGGCGGTCCCGGGCGTTCCAGGGCGGTCCCGGGCGGTCCAGGGCGGTCCTGGGCGGTCCCGGGCGGTCCCGGGCGTTCCAGGGCGGTCCTGCGCGGTCCCGGGCGGTCCCGGGTGGTCCCGGGCGGTCCCGGGCGGTCCCGGGCGGTCCCGGGCGTTCCAGGGCGGTCCCGAGCGGTCCAGGGCGGTCCAGGGCGGTCACGGGCGGTCCTGGGCGGTCCCGGGTGGTCCGAGGCGGTCCCGGGGGCGTCCAGGGCGGTCCCAGGCGGTCCCGGGCGGTCCCGGGCGGTCCTGGGCGGTCCCGGGTGGTCCGAGGCGGTCCCGGGCGGTCCCGGGCGTTCCAGGGCGGTCCCGGGAGGTCCCGGGCGGTCCGGGGTGGTCCTGGGCGGTCCCGTGCGGTCCCGGGCGGTCCCGGGCGGTCCCGGGCGGTCCCGCGTGGTCCGGTGCGGTCCCGGGCGGTCCGGGCGGTCCCGGGCGGTCCCGAGCGGTCCCGGGCATTCCAGGGCGGTCCCGGGCGGTCAGGGGCGGTCCCGGGCGGTCCGGGGCGGTCCCGGGCGGTCCCGGGCGGTCCGGGTGTGGTCCCGGGCGGTCCGGGGCGGTCCCGGGCGGTCCCGGGCGGTCCCGGGCGGTCTCGGGCGGTCCCGGGCGGTCCAGGGCGGTTCCGGGCGGTCCTGGGCGGTCCCGGGCGTTCCTGGGCGGTCCTTGGCGTTCCCGGGCGGTCCCGGGCGGTCCCGGCGGTCCCGGGCGTTCCAGGGCGGTCCCGGGCGGTCCAGGGCGGTCCCGGCGGTCCTGGGCGGTCCCGGGCGGTCCGAGGCGGTTCCGGGCGGTCCGGGGCGGTCCCGGGCGGTCCCGGCGGTCCCGGGCGTTCTAGGGCGGTCTCGGGCGGTCCGGGGCGGTCCCGGGTGGTCCGGGGCGGTCCTGGGCGGTGCTGGGCGGTCCCGGGCGGTCCGAGGCGGTCCCGGGCAGTCCGGGGCGGTCCCGGGCGGTCCCGGGCGGTCCCGTGCGGTCCCGGGCGGTCCCGGGCGGTCCCGGGCGGTCTGGGGCGGTCCCGGGCGGTCCCAGGCGGTCCCGGGCGGTCCCGGGCGGTCCCGGGCGGTCCCGGGCGGTCCCGGGCGTTCCAGGGCGGTCCCGGGCGGTCCAGGGCGGTCCCGGGGGTCCCGGGCGGTCCCAGGCGTTCCAGGGCGGTCCTGCGCGGTCCCGGGCGGTCCCGGGTGGTCCCGGGCTGGTCCCGGGCGGTCCCGGGTGGTCCGGGGCGGTCCTGGGCGGTCCCGGGCGGTCCCGGGCGGTCCGGGGCGGTCCCGTGCGGTCCTGGGTGGTCCCGGGCGGTCCGGGCGGTCCTGGGCGGTCCCGGGCGGTCCCAGGCGGTCCCGGGCAGTCCGGGGCGGTCCGGGGCGGTCCCGGGTGGTTTCGGGCGGTCCCGGGCGGTCCCGGGCGGTCCCGGGCGGTCCGGGGCGGTCCCGGGCGGTCCCGGGCGGTCCGGGGCGGTCCCGGGCGGTCCGGGGCGGTCCCGGGCGGTCCGGGGCGGTCCTGGGCGTTCCGGGGCAGTCCCGGGCGGTCCGGGGCGGTCCCGGGCGGTCCGGGGCGGTCCCGGGCGGTCCCGGGTGGTCCCGGGCGGTCTGGGGCGGTCCCGGGCGGTCCCAGGCGGTCCCGGGCGGTCCCGGGCGGTCCCGGGCGGTCCCGGGCGTTCCAGGGCGGTCCCGGGCGGTCCAGGGCGGTCCCGGGCGGTCCCGGGCGGTCCCAGGCGTTCCAGGGCGGTCCTGCGCGGTCCCGGGCGGTCCCGGGTGGTCCCGGGCGGTCCGGGCGGTCCCGGGCGGTCCGGGCGGTCCTGAGCGGTCCCGGGCGGTCCGAGGCGGTCCCGGGCGGTCCGGGGCGGTCCCAGGCGGTCCCGGGCGGTCCTGGGCGGTCCCGGGCGGTCCCCGGGCGGTCCAGGGCGGTCCCGGGCGGTCCCGGGCGGTCCCAGGCATTCCAGGGCGGTCCTGCGCGGTCCCGGGCGGTCCCGGGTGGTCCCGGGCGGTCCTGGACGGTCCCGGGCGGTCCCGGGCGGTCCTGGGCGGTCCCGGGCGGTCCGAGGCGGTCCCGGGCGGTCCCGGGCGGTCCCGGGCGGTCCCGGGCGGTCCCGGGCGGTCCCTGGGCGGTCCGGGGCGGTCCCGGGCGGTCCCGGGCGGTCCGGGGCGGTCCCGGGCGGTCCGGGGCGGTCCCGGGCGGTCCGGGGCGGTCCTGGGCGGTCCGGGGCAGTCCCGGGCGGTCCGGGGCGGTCCCGGGCGGTCCGGGGCGGTCCCGGGCGGTCCCGGGTGGTCCCGGGCGGTCTGGGGCGGTCCCGGGCGGTCCCAAGCGGTCCCGGGCGGTCCCGGGCGGTCCCGGGCGGTCCCGGGCGGTCCCAGGCGTTCCAGGCGGTCCTGCGCGGTCCCGGGCGGTCCCGGGTGGTCCCGGGCGGTCCGGGGCGATCCCGGGTGGTCCGGAGCGGTCCTGGGCGGTCCCGGGCGGTCCCGGGCGGTCCGGGGCGGTCCCGTGCGGTCCTGGGCAGTCCCGGGCGGTCCCGGGCGGTCCTGGGCGGTCCCGGGCGGTCCAGGCGGTCCCGGGCAGTCCAGGGCGGTCCGTGGCGGTCCCGGGTGGTTTCGGGCGGTCCCGGGCGGTCCCGGGCGGTCCCGGGCGGTCCGGGGCGGTCCCGGGCGGTCCCGGGCGGTCCGGGGCGGTCCCGGGCGGTCCGGGGCGGTCCGGCGGTCCGGGGCGGTCCTGGTCGTTCCGGGGCAGTCCCGGGCGGTCCCGGGCGGTCCGGGGCGGTCCCGTGCGGTCCTGGGTGGTCCCGGGCGGTCCCGGGCGGTCCTGGGCGGTCCCGGGCGGTCCCAGGCGGTCCCGGGCAGTCCGGGGCGGTCCGGGGCGGTCCCGGGTGGTTTCGGGCGGTCCCGGGCGGTCCCGGGCGGTCCCGGGCGGTCCGGGGCGGTCCCGGGCGGTCCCGGGCGGTCCGGGGCGGTCCCGGGCGGTCCCGGGGCGGTCCGGGCGGTCCGGGGCGGTCCTGGGCGTTCCGGGGCAGTCCCGGGCGGTCCGGGGCGGTCCCGGGCGGTCCGGGCGGTCCCGGGCGGTCCCGGGTGGTCCCGGGCGGTCTGGGGCGGTCCCGGGCGGTCCCAGGCGGTCCCGGGCGGTCCCGGGCGGTCCCGGGCGGTCCCGGGCGGTCCCGGGCGTTCCAGGGCGGTCCCGGGCGGTCCAGGGCGGTCCCGGGCGGTCCCGGGCGGTCCCAGGCGTTCCAGGGCGGTCCTGCGCGGTCCCGGGCGGTCCCGGGTGGTCCCGGGCGGTCCGGGCGGTCCCGGGCGGTCCCGGGCGGTCCTGAGCGGTCCCGGGCGGTCCGAGGCGGTCCCGGGCGGTCCGGGGCGGTCCCAGGCGGTCCCGGGCGGTCCTGGGCGGTCCCGGGCGGTCCCGGGCGGTCCAGGGCGGTCCCGGGCGGTCCCGGGCGGTCCCAGGCATTCCAGGGCGGTCCTGCGCGGTCCCGGGCGGTCCCGGGTGGTCCCGGGCGGTCCTGGACGGTCCCGGGCGGTCCCGGGCGGTCCTGGGCGGTCCCGGGCGGTCCGAGGCGGTCCCGGGCGGTCCCGGGCGGTCCCGGGCGGTCCCGGGCGGTCCCGGGCGGTCCCGGGCGGTCCGGGGCGGTCCCGGGCGGTCCCGGGCGGTCCGGGCGGTCCCGGGCGGTCCGGGGCGGTCCCGGGCGGTCCGGGGCGGTCCCTGGGCGGTCCGGGGCAGTCCCGGGCGGTCCGGGGCGGTCCCGGGCGGTCCGGGGCGGTCCCGGGCGGTCCCGGGTGGTCCCGGGCGGTCTGGGGCGGTCCCGGGCGGTCCCAAGCGGTCCCGGGCGGTCCCGGGCGGTCCCGGGCGGTCCCGGGCGGTCCCAGGCGTTCCAGGGCGGTCCTGCGCGGTCCCGGGGCGGTCCCGGGTGGTCCCGGGCGGTCCCGGGCGGTCCCGGGTGGTCCGGAGCGGTCCTGGGCGGTCCCGGGCGGTCCCGGGCGGTCCGGGGCGGTCCCGTGCGGTCCTGGGCAGTCCCGGGCGGTCCCGGGCGGTCCTGGGCGGTCCCGGGCGGTCCCAGGCGGTCCCGGGCAGTCCAGGGCGGTCCGTGGCGGTCCCGGGTGGTTTCGGGCGGTCCCGGGCGGTCCCGGGCGGTCCCGGGCGGTCCGGGGCGGTCCCGGGCGGTCCCGGGCGGTCCGGGGCGGTCCCGGGCGGTCCGGGGCGGTCCCGGGCGGTCCGGGGCGGTCCTGGTCGTTCCGGGGCAGTCCCGGGCGGTCCGGGGCGGTCCCGGGCGGTCCGGGGCGGTCCCGGGCGGTCCCGGGTGGTCCCGGGCGGTCTGGGGCGGTCCCGGGCGGTCCCAGGCGGTCCCGGGCGGTCCCGGGCGGTCCAGGGCGGTTCCGGGCGGTCCTGGGCGGTCCCGGGCGTTCCTGGGCGGTCCTTGGCGTTCCCGGGCGGTCCCGGGCGGTCCCGGGCGGTCCCGGGCGTTCCAGGGCGGTCCCGGGCGGTCCAGGGCGGTCCCGGGCGGTCCTGGGCGGTCCCGGGCGGTCCGATGCGGTTCCGGGCGGTCCGGGGCGGTCCCCGGGCGGTCCCGGGCGGTCCCGGGCATTCTAGGGCGGTCTCGGGCGGTCCGGGGCGGTCCCGGGTGGTCCGGGGCGGTCCTGGGCGGTCCTGGGCGGTCCCCGGGCGGTCCGAGGCGGTCCCGGGCGTTCCAGGGCGGTCCCGGGCGGTCCAGGGCGGTCCCGGGCGGTCCCGGGCGGTCCCAGGCGTTCCAGGGCGGTCCTGCGCGGTCCCGGGCGGTCCCGGGTGGTCCCGGGCGGTCCCGGGCGGTCCCGGGTGGTCCGGGGCGGTCCTGGGCGGTCCCGGGCGGTCCCGGGCGGTCCGGGCGGTCCCGTGCGGTCCTGGGTGGTCCCGGGCGGTCCCGGGCGGTCCTGGGCGGTCCCGGGCGGTCCCAGGCGGTCCCGGGCAGTCCGGGGCGGTCCGGGGCGGTCCCGGGTGGTTTCGGGCGGTCCCGGGCGGTCCCGGGCGGTCCCGGGCGGTCCGGGGCGGTCCCGGGCGGTCCCGGGCGGTCCGGGGCGGTCCCGGGCGGTCCGGGGCGGTCCCGGGCGGTCCGGGCGGTCCTGGGCGTTCCGGGGCAGTCCCGGGCGGTCCGGGCGGTCCCGGGCGGTCCGGGGCGGTCCCGGGCGGTCCCGGGTGGTCCCGGGCGGTCTGGGGCGGTCCCGGGCGGTCCCAGGCGCTCCCGGGCGGTCCCGGGCGGTCCCGGGCGGTCCCGGGCGGTCCCAGGCGTTCCAGGGCGGTCCCGGGCGGTCCAGGGCGGTCCCGGGCGGTCCCGGGCGGTCCCAGGCGTTCCAGGGCGGTCCTGCGCGGTCCCGGGCGGTCCCGGGTGGTCCCGGGCGGTCCCGGGCGGTCCCGGGCGGTCCCGGGCGGTCCTGAGCGGTCCCGGGCGGTCCGAGGCGGTCCCGGGCGGTCCGGGGCGGTCCCAGGCGGTCCCGGGCGGTCCTGGGCGGTCCCGGGCGGTCCCGGGCGGTCCAGGGCGGTCCCGGGCGGTCCCGGGCGGTCCCAGGCATTCCAGGGCGGTCCTGCGCGGTCCCGGGCGGTCCCGGGTGGTCCCGGGCGGTCCTGGACGGTCCCGGGCGGTCCCGGGCGGTCCTGGGCGGTCCGGGCGGTCCGAGGCGGTCCCCGGCGGTCCCGGGCGGTCCCGGGCGGTCCCGGGCGGTCCCGGGCGGTCCCGGGCGGTCCGGGGCGGTCCCGGGCGGTCCCGGGCGGTCCGGGGCGGTCCCGGGCGGTCCGGGGCGGTCCCGGGCGGTCCGGGGCGGTCCTGGGCGGTCCGGGGCAGTCCCGGGCGGTCCGGGGCGGTCCCGGGCGGTCCGGGGCGGTCCCGGGCGGTCCCGGGTGGTCCCGGGCGGTCTGGGGCGGTCCCGGGCGGTCCCAAGCGGTCCCGGGCGGTCCCGGGCGGTCCCGGGCGGTCCCGGGCGGTCCCAGGCGTTCCAGGGCGGTCCTGCGCGGTCCCGGGCGGTCCCGGGTGGTCCCGGGCGGTCCCGGGCGGTCCCGGGTGGTCCGGAGCGGTCCTGGGCGGTCCCGGGCGGTCCCGGGCGGTCCGGGGCGGTCCCGTGCGGTCCTGGGCGGTCCCGGGCGGTCCCGGGCGGTCCTGGGCGGTCCCGGGCGGTCCCAGGCGGTCCCGGGCAGTCCAGGGCGGTCCGGGGCGGTCCCGGGTGGTTTCGGGCGGTCCCGGGCGGTCCCGGGCGGTCCCGGCGGTCCGGGGCGGTCCCGGGCGGTCCCGGGCGGTCCGGGGCGGTCCCGGGCGGTCCGGGGCGGTCCCGGGCGGTCCGGGGCGGTCCTGGGCGTTCCGGGGCAGTCCCGGGCGGTCCGGGGCGGTCCCGGGCGGTCCGGGGCGGTCCCGGGCGGTCCCGGGTGGTCCCGGGCGGTCTGGGGCGGTCCCGGGCGGTCCCGGGTGGTCCGGAGCGGTCCTGGGCGGTCCCGGGCGGTCCCGGGCGGTCCGGGGCGGTCCCGTGCGGTCCTGGGCGGTCCCGGGCGGTCCCGGGCGGTCCTGGGCGGTCCCGGGCGGTCCCAGGCGGTCCCGGGCAGTCCAGGGCGGTCCGGGGCGGTCCCGGGTGGTTTCGGGCGGTCCCGGGCGGTCCCGGGCGGTCCCGGCGGTCCGGGGCGGTCCCGGGCGGTCCCGGGCGGTCCGGGGCGGTCCTGGGCGGTCCGGGGCGGTCCCGGGCGGTCCGGGGCGGTCCTGGGCGTTCCGGGGCAGTCCCGGGCGGTCCAGGGCGGTCCCGGGCGGTCCGGGGCGGTCCTGGGCGGTCCCGGGTGGTCCCGGGCGGTCTGGGGCGGTCCCGGGCGGTCCCAGGCGGTCCCGGGCGGTCCCGGGCGGTCCCGCGCGGTCCCGGGCGGTCCCGGGCGTTCCAGGGCGGTCCCGGGCGGTCCAGGGCGGTCCCGGGCGGTCCCGGGCGGTCCCAGGCGTTCCAGGGCGGTCCTGCGCGGTCCCGGGCGGTCCCGGGTGGTCCCGGGCGGTCCCGGGCGGTCCCGGGCGGTCCCGGGCGGTCCTGAGCGGTCCCGGGCGGTCCGAGGCGGTCCCGGGCGGTCCGGGGCGGTCCCAGGCGGTCCCGGGCGGTCCTGGGCGGTCCCGGGCGGTCCCGGGCGGTCCCGGGCGGTCCAGGGCGGTCCCGGGCGGTCCCGGGCGGTCCCAGGCATTCCAGGGCGGTCCTGCGCGGTCCCGGGCGGTCTGGGGCGGTCCCGGGCGGTCCCAGGCGGTCCCGGGCGGTGCCGGGCGGTCCCGGGCGGTTCCGGGCGGTCCCGGGCGGTCCCGGGCGTTCCAGGGCGGTCCCGGGCGGTCCAGGGCGGTCCCGGGCTGTCCCGGGCGGTCCTGGGCGGTCCCAGGCGGTCCCGGGCGTTCCAGGGCGGTCCCGGGCGGTCCAGGGCGGTCCCAGGCGGTCCCGGGCGGTCCCGGGTGTTCCAGGGCGGTCCTGGGCGGTCCCGCGCGGTCCGAGGCGGTCCCGGGCGGTCCGGGCGGTCCCGGGCGGTCCCGAGTGGTCCCGGGCATTCCAGGGCGGTCCCGGGCGGTCAGGGGCGGTCCCGGGCGGTCCGGGGCGGTCCCGGGCGGTACCGGGCGGTCCGGGTGTGGTCCTGGGCGGTCCGGGTGCGGTCCCGGGCGGTCCGGGGCGGTCCCGGGCGGTCCCGGGCGGTCCCGGGCGGTCTCGGGCGGTCCCGGGCGGTCCAGGGCGGTTCCGGGCGGTCCTGGGCGGTCCCGGGCGTTCCAGGGCGGTCCTTGGCGGTCCCGGGCGGTCCCGGGCGGTCCCGGGCGGTCCCGGGCGGTCCCGAGCGTTCCAGGGCGGTCCCGGGCGGTCCAGGGCGGTCGCGGGCGGTCCTGGGCGGTCCCGGGCGGTCCGAGGCGGTTCCGGGCGGTCCGGGGCGGTCCTGGGCGGTCCCGGGCGGTCCCGGGCGTTCTAGGGCGGTCCCGGGCGGTCTGGGGCGGTCCCGGGTGGTCCGGGGCGGTCCCGGGCGGTCCTGGGCGGTCCCGGGCGGTCCGAGGCGGTCCCGGGCGGTCCGGGGTGGTCCCGGGCGGTCCCGGGCGGTCTCGTGCGGTCCCGGGCGGTCCCGGGCGGTCCCGGGCGGTCTGGGGCGGTCCCGGGCGGTCCCAGGCGGTCCCGGGCGGTCCCGGCCGGTCCCGGGCGGTCCCGGGCGGTCCCGGGTGTTCCAGGGCGGTCCCGGGCGGTCCAGGGCGGTCCTGGGCGGTCCCGGGCGGTCCCGGGCGTTCCAGGGCGGTCCTGCGCGGTCCCGGGCGGTCCCGGGTGGTCCCGGGCGGTCCCGGGCGGTCCCGGGCGGTCCCGGGCGTTCCAGGGCGGTCCCGAGCGGTCCAGGGCGGTCCAGGGCGGTCACGGGCGGTCCTGGGCGGTCCCGGGTGGTCCGAGGCGGTCCCGGGCGGTCCAGGGCGGTCCCAGGCGGTCCCGGGCGGTCCCGGGCGGTCCTGGGCGGTCCCGGGTGGTCCGAGGCGGTCCCGGGCGGTCCCGGGCGTTCCAGGGCGGTCCCGGGAGGTCCCGGGCGGTCCGGGGTGGTCCTGGGCGGTCCCGTGCGGTCCCGGGCGGTCCCGGGCGGTCCCGGGCGGTCCCGCGTGGTCCGGTGCGGTCCCGGGCGGTCCGGGCGGTCCCGGGCGGTCCCAAGCGGTCCCGGGCATTCCAGGGCGGTCCCGGGCGGTCAGGGGCGGTCCCGGGCGGTCCGGGGCGGTCCCGGGCGGTCCCGGGCGGTCCGGGTGTGGTCCCGGGCGGTCCGGGGCGGTCCCGGGCGGTCCCGGGCGGTCCCGGGCGGTCTCGGGCGGTCCCGGGCGGTCCAGGGCGGTTCCGGGCGGTCCTGGGCGGTCCCGGGCGTTCCTGGGCGGTCCTTGGCGTTCCCGGGCGGTCCCGGGCGGTCCCGGGCGGTCCCGGGCGTTCCAGGGCGGTCCCGGGCGGTCCAGGGCGGTCCCGGGCGGGCCTGGGCGGTCCCGGGCGGTCCGAGGCGGTTCCGGGCGGTCCGGGGCGGTCCCGGGCGGTCCCGGGCGGTCCCGGGCGTTCTAGGGCGGTGTCGGGCGGTCCGGGGCGGTCCCGGGTGGTCCGGGGCGGTCCTGGGCGGTCCTGGGCGGTCCCGGGCGGTCCGAGGCGGTCCCGGGCGGTCCGGGGCGGTCCCGGGCGGTCCCGGGCGGTCCCGTGCGGTCCCGGGCGGTCCCGGGCGGTCCCGGGCGGTCTGGGGCGGTCCCGGGCGGTCCCAGGCAGTCCCGGGCGGTCCTGGGCGGTCCCGGGCGGTCCCGGGCGGTCCCGGGCGTTCCAGGGCGGTCCCGAGCGGTCCAGGGCGGTCCCGGGCGGTCCCGGGCGGTCCCAGGCGTTCCAGGGCGGTCCTGCGCGGTCCCGGGCGGTCCCGGGTGGTCCCGGGCGGTCCCGGGCGGTCCCGGGTGGTCCGGGGCGGTCCTGGGCGGTCCCGGGCGTTCCAGGGCGGTCCTTGGCGGTCCCGGGCGGTCCCGGGCGGTCCCGGGCGGTCCCGGGCGGTCCCGAGCGTTCCAGGGCGGTCCCGGGCGGTCCAGGGCGGTCGCGGGCGGTCCTGGGCGGTCCCGGGCGGTCCGAGGCGGTTCCGGGCGGTCCGGGGCGGTCCTGGGCGGTCCCGGGCGGTCCCGGGCGTTCTAGGGCGGTCCCGGGCGGTCTGGGGCGGTCCCGGGTGGTCCGGGGCGGTCCCGGGCGGTCCTGGGCGGTCCCGGGCGGTCCGAGGCGGTCCCGGGCGGTCCGGGGTGGTCCCGGGCGGTCCCGGGCGGTCTCGTGCGGTCCCGGGCGGTCCCGGGCGGTCCCGGGCGGTCTGGGGCGGTCCCGGGCGGTCCCAGGCGGTCCCGGGCGGTCCCGGCCGGTCCCGGGCGGTCCCGGGCGGTCCCGGGTGTTCCAGGGCGGTCCCGGGCGGTCCAGGGCGGTCCTGGGCGGTCCCGGGCGGTCCCGGGCGTTCCAGGGCGGTCCTGCGCGGTCCCGGGCGGTCCCGGGTGGTCCCGGGCGGTCCCGGGCGGTCCCGGGCGGTCCCGGGCGTTCCAGGGCGGTCCCGAGCGGTCCAGGGCGGTCCAGGGCGGTCACGGGCGGTCCTGGGCGGTCCCGGGTGGTCCGAGGCGGTCCCGGGCGGTCCAGGGCGGTCCCAGGCGGTCCCGGGCGGTCCCGGGCGGTCCTGGGCGGTCCCGGGTGGTCCGAGGCGGTCCCGGGCGGTCCCGGGCGTTCCAGGGCGGTCCCGGGAGGTCCCGGGCGGTCCGGGGTGGTCCTGGGCGGTCCCGTGCGGTCCCGGGCGGTCCCGGGCGGTCCCGGGCGGTCCCGCGTGGTCCGGTGCGGTCCCGGGCGGTCCGGGCGGTCCCGGGCGGTCCCAAGCGGTCCCGGGCATTCCAGGGCGGTCCCGGGCGGTCAGGGGCGGTCCCGGGCGGTCCGGGGCGGTCCCGGGCGGTCCCGGGCGGTCCGGGTGTGGTCCCGGGCGGTCCGGGGCGGTCCCGGGCGGTCCCGGGCGGTCCCGGGCGGTCTCGGGCGGTCCCGGGCGGTCCAGGGCGGTTCCGGGCGGTCCTGGGCGGTCCCGGGCGTTCCTGGGCGGTCCTTGGCGTTCCCGGGCGGTCCCGGGCGGTCCCGGGCGGTCCCGGGCGTTCCAGGGCGGTCCCGGGCGGTCCAGGGCGGTCCCGGGCGGGCCTGGGCGGTCCCGGGCGGTCCGAGGCGGTTCCGGGCGGTCCGGGGCGGTCCCGGGCGGTCCCGGGCGGTCCCGGGCGTTCTAGGGCGGTGTCGGGCGGTCCGGGGCGGTCCCGGGTGGTCCGGGGCGGTCCTGGGCGGTCCTGGGCGGTCCCGGGCGGTCCGAGGCGGTCCCGGGCGGTCCGGGGCGGTCCCGGGCGGTCCCGGGCGGTCCCGTGCGGTCCCGGGCGGTCCCGGGCGGTCCCGGGCGGTCTGGGGCGGTCCCGGGCGGTCCCAGGCAGTCCCGGGCGGTCCTGGGCGGTCCCGGGCGGTCCCGGGCGGTCCCGGGCGTTCCAGGGCGGTCCCGAGCGGTCCAGGGCGGTCCCGGGCGGTCCCGGGCGGTCCCAGGCGTTCCAGGGCGGTCCTGCGCGGTCCCGGGCGGTCCCGGGTGGTCCCGGGCGGTCCCGGGCGGTCCCGGGTGGTCCGGGGCGGTCCTGGGCGGTCCCGGGCGGTCCCGGGCGGTCCGGGGCGGTCCCGTGCGGTCCTGGGTGGTCCCGGGCGGTCCCGGGCGGTCCTGGGCGGTCCCGGGCGGTCCCAGGCGGTCCCGGGCAGTCCGGGGCGGTCCGGGGCGGTCCCGGGTGGTTTCGGGCGGTCCCGGGCGGTCCCGGGCGGTCCCGGGCGGTCCGGGGCGGTCCCGGGCGGTCCCGGGCGGTCCGGGGCGGTCCCGGGCGGTCCGGGGCGGTCCCGGGCGGTCCGGGGCGGTCCTGGGCGTTCCGGGGCAGTCCCGGGCGGTCCGGGGCGGTCCCGGGCGGTCCGGGGCGGTCCCGGGCGGTCCCGGGTGGTCCCGGGCGGTCTGGGGCGGTTCCGGGCGGTCCCAGGCGGTCCCGGGCGGTCCCGGGCGGTCCCGGGCGGTCCCGGGCGGTCCCGGGCGTTCCAGGGCGGTCCCGGGCGGTCCAGGGCGGTCCCGGGCGGTCCCGGGCGGTCCCAGGCGTTCCAGGGCGGTCCTGCGCGGTCCCGGGCGGTCCCGGGTGGTCCCGGGCGGTCCCGGGCGGTCCCGGGCGGTCCCGGGCGGTCCTGAGCGGTCCCGGGCGGTCCGAGGCGGTCCCGGGCGGTCCGGGGCGGTCCCAGGCGGTCCCGGGCGGTCCTGGGCGGTCCCGGGCGGTCCCGGGCGGTCCAGGGCGGTCCCGGGCGGTCCCGGGCGGTCCCAGGCATTCCAGGGCGGTCCTGCGCGGTCCCGGGCGGTCCCGGGTGGTCCCGGGCGGTCCTGGACGGTCCCGGGCGGTCCCGGGCGGTCCTGGGCGGTCCCGGGCGGTCCGAGGCGGTCCCGGGCGGTCCCGGGCGGTCCCGGGCGGTCCCGGGCGGTCCCGGGCGGTCCCGGGCGGTCCGGGGCGGTCCCGGGCGGTCCCGGGCGGTCCGGGGCGGTCCCGGGCGGTCCGGGGCGGTCCCGGGCGGTCCGGGGCGGTCCTGGGCGGTCCGGGGCAGTCCCGGGCGGTCCGGGGCGGTCCCGGGCGGTCCGGTGCAATCCCGGGCGGTCCCGGGTGGTCCCGGGCGGTCTGGGCCGGTCCCGGGCGGTCCCAAGCGGTCCCGGGCGGTCCCGGGCGGTCCCGGGCGGTCCCGGGCGGTCCCAGGCGTTCCAGGGCGGTCCTGCGCGGTCCCGGGCGGTCCCGGGTGGTCCCGGGCGGTCCCGGGCGGTCCCGGGTGGTCCGGAGCGGTCCTGGGCGGTCCCGGGCGGTCCCGGGCGGTCCGGGGCGGTCCCGTGCGGTCCTGGGCGGTCCCGGGCGGTCCCGGGCGGTCCTGGGCGGTCCCGGGCGGTCCCAGGCGGTCCCGGGCAGTCCAGGGCGGTCCGGGGCGGTCCCGGGTGGTTTCGGGCGGTCCGGGGCGGTCCCGGGCGGTCCCGGGCGGTCCGGGGCGGTCCCGGGCGGTCCGGGGCGGTCCCGGGCGGTCCGGGGCGGTCCTGGGCGTTCCGGGGCAGTCCCGGGCGGTCCGGGGCGGTCCCGGGCGGTCCGGGGCGGTCCCGGGCGGTCCCGGGTGGTCCCGGGCGGTCTGGGGCGGTCCCGGGCGGTCCCAGGCGGTCCCGGGCGGTCCCGGGCGGTCCCGG
The DNA here is from genome assembly GCF_048934315.1 of Petromyzon marinus. Classification (NCBI taxonomy): domain Eukaryota; kingdom Metazoa; phylum Chordata; class Hyperoartia; order Petromyzontiformes; family Petromyzontidae; genus Petromyzon; species Petromyzon marinus. The sequence goes on along the minus strand of NW_027423426.1, from coordinate 51,094 downwards.
GCGGTCCCGGGCGGTCCCGGGCGTTCCACGGCGGTCCCGGGCGGTCCAGGGCGGTCCCGGGCGGTCCCGGGCGGTCCCAGGCGTTCCAGGGCGGTCCTGCGCGGTCCCGGGCGGTCCCGGGTGGTCCCGGGCGGTCCCGGGCGGTCCCGGGCGGTCCCGGGCGGTCCTGAGCGGTCCCGGGCGGTCCGAGGCGGTCCCGGGCGGTCCGGGGCGGTCCCAGGCGGTCCCGGGCGGTCCTGGGCGGTCCCGGGCGGTCCCGGGCGGTCCCGGGCGGTCCAGGGCGGTCCCGGGCGGTCCCGGGCGGTCCCAGGCATTCCAGGGCGGTCCTGCGCGGTCCCGGGCGGTCCCGGGTGGTCCCGGGCGGTCCTGGATGGTCCCGGGCGGTCCCGGGCGGTCCTGGGCGGTCCCGGGCGGTCCGAGGCGGTCCCGGGCGGTCCCGGGCGGTCCCGGGCGTTCCCGGGCGGTCCCGGGCGGTCCGGGGCGGTCCCGGGCGGTCCCGGGCAGTCCGGGGCGGTCCCGGGCGGTCCGGGGCGGTCCCGGGCGGTCCGGGGCGGTCCTGGGCGGTCCGGGGCAGTCCCGGGCGGTCCGGGGCGGTCCCGGGCGGTCCGGGGCGGTCCCGGGCGGTCCCGGGCGGTCCCGGGCGGTCTGGGGCGGTCCCGGGCGGTCCCAAGCGGTCCCGGGTGGTCCCGGGCGGTCCCGGGCGGTCCCGGGCGGTCCCAGGCGTTCCAGGGCGGTCCTGCGCGGTCCCGGGTGGTCCCGGGTGGTCCCGGGCGGTCCCGGGCGGTCCCGGGTGGTCCGGGGCGGTCCTGGGCGGTCCCGGGCGGTCCCGGGCGGTCCGGGGCGGTCCCGTGCGGTCCTGGGCGGTCCCGGGCGGTCCCGGGCGGTCCTGGGCGGTCCCGGGCGGTCCCAGGCGGTCCCGGGCAGTCCGGGGCGGTCCGGGGCGGTCCCGGGTGGTTTCGGGCGGTCCCGGGCGGTCCCGGGCGGTCCCGGGCGGTCCGGGGCGGTCCCGGGCGGTCCCGGGCGGTCCGGGGCGGTCCCGGGCGGTCCGGGGCGGTCCCGGGCGGTCCGGGGCGGTCCTGGGCGTTCCAGGGCAGTCCCGGGCGGTCCGGGGCGGTCCCGGGCGGTCCGGGGCGGTCCCGGGCGGTCCCGGGTGGTCCCGGGCGGTCTGGGGCGGTCCCGGGCGGTCCCAGGCGGTCCCGGGCGGTCCCGGGCGGTCCCGGGCGGTCCCGGGCGGTCCCGGGCGTTCCAGGGCGGTCCCGGGCGGTCCAGGGCGGTCCCGGGCGGTCGCGGGCGGTCCCAGGCGTTCCAGGGCGGTCCTGCGCGGTCCCGGGCGGTCCCGGGTGGTCCCGGGCGGTCCCGGGCGGTCCCGGGCGGTCCCGGGCGGTCCTGAGCGGTCCCGGGCGGTCCGAGGCGGTCCCGGGCGGTCCGGGGCGGTCCCAGGCGGTCCCGGGCGGTCCTGGGCGGTCCCGGGCGGTCCCGGGCGGTCCCGGGCGGTCCAGGGCGGTCCCGGGCGGTCCCGGGCGGTCCCAGGCATTCCAGGGCGGTCCTGCGCGGTCCCGGGCGGTCCCGGGTGGTCCCGGGCGGTCCTGGACGGTCCCGGGCCGTCCCGGGCAGTCCTGGGCGGTCCCGGGCGGTCCGAGGCGGTCCCGGGCGGTCCCGGGCGGTCCCGGGCGGTCCCGGGCGGTCCCGGGCGGTCCCGGGCGGTCCGGGGCGGTCCCGGGCGGTCCCGGGCGGTCCGGGGCGGTCCCGGGCGGTCCGGGGCGGTCCAGGGCGGTCCCAGGCATTCCAGGGCGGTCCTGCGCGGTCCCGGGCGGTCTGGGGCGGTCCCGGGCGGTCCCAGGCGGTCCCGGGTGGTGCCGGGCGGTCCCGGGCGGTTCCGGGCGGTCCCGGGCGGTCCCGGGCGTTCCAGGGCGGTCCCGGGCGGTCCAGGGCGGTCCCGGGCTGTCCCGGGCGGTCCTGGGCGGTCCCAGGCGGTCCCGGGCGTTCCAGGGCGGTCCCGGGCGGTCCAGGGCGGTCCCAGGCGGTCCCGGGCGGTCCCGGGTGTTCCAGGGCGGTCCTGGGCGGTCCCGCGCGGTCCGAGGCGGTCCCGGGCGGTCCGGGCGGTCCCGGGCGGTCCCGAGTGGTCCCGGGCATTCCAGGGCGGTCCCGGGCGGTCAGGGGCGGTCCAGGGCGGTCCTGCGCGGTCCCGGGCGGTCCCGGGTGGTCCCGGGCGGTCCCGGGCGGTCCCGGGCGGTCCCGGGCGGTCCTGAGCGGTCCCGGGCGGTCCGAGGCGGTCCCGGGCGGTCCGGGGCGGTCCCAGGCGGTCCCGGGCGGTCCTGGGCGGTCCCGGGCGGTCCCGGGCGGTCCAGGGCGGTCCCGGGCGGTCCCGGGCGGTCCCAGGCATTCCAGGGCGGTCCTGCGCGGTCCCGGGCGGTCCCGGGTGGTCCCGGGCGGTCCTGGACGGTCCCGGGGCGGTCCCGGGCGGTCCTGGGCGGTCCCGGGCGGTCCGAGGCGGTCCCGGGCGGTCCCGGGCGGTCCCGGGCGGTCCCGGGCGGTCCCGGGCGGTCCCGGGCGGTCCGGGGCGGTCCCGGGCGGTCCCGGGCGGTCCGGGGCGGTCCCGGGCGGTCCGGGGCGGTCCCGGGCGGTCCGGGGCGGTCCTGGGCGGTCCGGGGCAGTCCCGGGCGGTCCGGGGCGGTCCCGGGCGGTCCGGGGCGGTCCCGGGCGGTCCCGGGTGGTCCCGGGCGGTCTGGGGCGGTCCCGGGCGGTCCCAAGCGGTCCCGGGCGGTCCCGGGCGGTCCCGGGCGGTCCCGGGCGGTCCCAGGCGTTCCAGGGCGGTCCTGCGCGGTCCCGGGCGGTCCCGGGTGGTCCCAGGCGGTCCCGGGCGGTCCCGGGTGGTCCGGAGCGGTCCTGGGCGGTCCCGGGCGGTCCCGGGCGGTCCGGGGCGGTCCCGTGCGGTCCTGGGCGGTCCCGGGCGGTCCCGGGCGGTCCTGGGCGGTCCCGGGCGGTCCCAGGCGGTCCCGGGCAGTCCAGGGCGGTCCGGGGCGGTCCCGGGTGGTTTCGGGCGGTCCCGGGCGGTCCCGGGCGGTCCCGGCGGTCCGGGGCGGTCCCGGGCGGTCCCGGGCGGTCCGGGGCGGTCCTGGGCGGTCCGGGGCGGTCCCGGGCGGTCCGGGGCGGTCCTGGGCGTTCCGGGGCAGTCCCGGGCGGTCCAGGGCGGTCCCGGGCGGTCCGGGGCGGTCCCGGGCGGTCCCGGGTGGTCCCGGGCGGTCTGGGGCGGTCCCGGGCGGTCCCAGGCGGTCCCGGGCGGTCCCGGGCGGTCCCGCGCGGTCCCGGGCGGTCCCGGGCGTTCCAGGGCGGTCCCGGGCGGTCCAGGGCGGTCCCGGGCGGTCCCGGGCGGTCCCAGGCGTTCCAGGGCGGTCCTGCGCGGTCCCGGGCGGTCCCGGGTGGTCCCGGGCGGTCCCGGGCGGTCCCGGGCGGTCCCGGGCGGTCCTGAGCGGTCCCGGGCGGTCCGAGGCGGTCCCGGGCGGTCCGGGGCGGTCCCAGGCGGTCCCGGGCGGTCCTGGGCGGTCCCGGGCGGTCCCGGGCGGTCCCGGGCGGTCCAGGGCGGTCCCGGGCGGTCCCGGGCGGTCCCAGGCATTCCAGGGCGGTCCTGCGCGGTCCCGGGCGGTCTGGGGCGGTCCCGGGCGGTCCCAGGCGGTCCCGGGCGGTGCCGGGCGGTCCCGGGCGGTTCCGGGCGGTCCCGGGCGGTCCCCCGGGCGTTCCAGGGCGGTCCCGGGCGGTCCAGGGCGGTCCCGGGCTGTCCCGGGCGGTCCTGGGCGGTCCCAGGCGGTCCCGGGCGTTCCAGGGCGGTCCCGGGCGGTCCAGGGCGGTCCCAGGCGGTCCCGGGCGGTCCCGGGTGTTCCAGGGCGGTCCTGGGCGGTCCCGCGCGGTCCGAGGCGGTCCCGGGCGGTCCGGGCGGTCCCGGGCGGTCCCGAGTGGTCCCGGGCATTCCAGGGCGGTCCCGGGCTGTCAGGGGCGGTCCCGGGCGGTCCGGGGCGGTCCCGGGCGGTACCGGGCGGTCCGGGTGTGGTCCTGGGCGGTCCGGGTGCGGTCCCGGGCGGTCCGGGGCGGTCCCGGGCGGTCCCGGGCGGTCCCGGGCGGTCTCGGGCGGTCCCGGGCGGTCCAGGGCGGTTCCGGGCGGTCCTGGGCGGTCCCGGGCGTTCCAGGGCGGTCCTTGGCGGTCCCGGGCGGTCCCGGGCGGTCCCGGGCGGTCCCGGGCGGTCCCGAGCGTTCCAGGGCGGTCCCGGGCGGTCCAGGGCGGTCGCGGGCGGTCCTGGGCGGTCCCGGGCGGTCCGAGGCGGTTCCGGGCGGTCCGGGGCGGTCCTGGGCGGTCCCGGGGCGGTCCCGGGCGTTCTAGGGCGGTCCGGGCGGTCTGGGGCGGTCCCGGGTGGTCCGGGGCGGTCCCGGGCGGTCCTGGGCGGTCCCGGGCGGTCCGAGGCGGTCCCGGGCGGTCCGGGGTGGTCCCGGGCGGTCCCGGGCGGTCTCGTGCGGTCCCGGGCGGTCCCGGGCGGTCCCGGGCGGTCTGGGGCGGTCCCGGGCGGTCCCAGGCGGTCCCGGGCGGTCCCGGCCGGTCCCGGGCGGTCCCGGGCGGTCCCGGGTGTTCCAGGGCGGTCCCGGGCGGTCCAGGGCGGTCCTGGGCGGTCCCGGGCGGTCCCGGGCGTTCCAGGGCGGTCCTGCGCGGTCCCGGGCGGTCCCGGTGGTCCCGGGCGGTCCCGGGCGGTCCCGGGCGGTCCCGGGCGTTCCAGGGCGGTCCCAAGCGGTCCAGGGCGGTCCAGGGCGGTCACGGGCGGTCCTGGGCGGTCCCGGGTGGTCCGAGGCGGTCCCGGGCGGTCCAGGGCGGTCCCAGGCGGTCCCGGGCGGTCCCGGGCGGTCCTGGGCGGTCCCGGGTGGTCCGAGGCGGTCCCGGGCGGTCCCGGGCGTTCCAGGGCGGTCCCGGGAGGTCCCGGGCGGTCCGGGTGGTCCTGGGCGGTCCCGTGCGGTCCCGGGCGGTCCCGGGCGGTCCCGGGCGGTCCCGCGTGGTCCGGTGCGGTCCCGGGCGGTCCGGGCGGTCCCGGGCGGTCCCAAGCGGTCCCGGGCATTCCAGGGCGGTCCCGGGCGGTCAGGGGCGGTCCCGGGCGGTCCGGGGCGGTCCCGGGCGGTCCCGGGCGGTCCGGGTGTGGTCCCGGGCGGTCCGGGGCGGTCCCGGGCGGTCCCGGGCGGTCCCGGGCGGTCTCGGGCGGTCCCGGGCGGTCCAGGGCGGTTCCGGGCGGTCCTGGGCGGTCCCGGGCGTTCCTGGGCGGTCCTTGGCGTTCCCGGGCGGTCCCGGGCGGTCCCGGGCGGTCCCGGGCGTTCCAGGGCGGTCCCGGGCGGTCCAGGGCGGTCCCGGGCGGGCCTGGGCGGTCCCGGGCGGTCCGAGGCGGTTCCGGGCGGTCCGGGGCGGTCCCGGGCGGTCCCGGGCGGTCCCGGGCGTTCTAGGGCGGTCTCGGGCGGTCCGGGGCGGTCCCGGGTGGTCCGGGGCGGTCCTGGGCGGTCCTGGGCGGTCCCGGGCGGTCCGAGGCGTTCCCGGGCGGTCCGGGGCGGTCCCGGGCGGTCCCGGGCGGTCCCGTGCGGTCCCGGGCGGTCCCGGGCGGTCCCGGGCGGTCTGGGGCGGTCCCGGGCGGTCCCAGGCAGTCCCGGGCGGTCCCGGGCGGTCCCGGGCGGTCCCGGGCGGTCCCGGGCGTTCCAGGGCGGTCCCGAGCGGTCCAGGGCGGTCCCGGGCGGTCCCGGGCGGTCCCAGGCGTTCCAGGGCGGTCCTGCGCGGTCCCGGGCGGTCCCGGGTGGTCCCGGGCGGTCCCGGGCGGTCCCGGGTGGTCCGGGGCGGTCCTGGGCGGTCCCGGGCGGTCCCGGGCGGTCCGGGGCGGTCCCGTGCGGTCCTGGGTGGTCCCGGGCGGTCCCGGGCGGTCCTGGGCGGTCCCGGGCGGTCCCAGGCGGTCCCGGGCAGTCCGGGGCGGTCCGGGGCGGTCCCGGGTGGTTTCGGGCGGTCCTGGGCGGTCCCGGGCGGTCCCGGGCGGTCCGGGGCGGTCCCGGGCGGTCCCGGGCGGTCCGGGGCGGTCCCGGGCGGTCCGGGGCGGTCCCGGGCGGTCCGGGGCGGTCCTGGGCGTTCCGGGGCAGTCCCGGGCGGTCCGGGGCGGTCCCGGGCGGTCCGGGGCGGTCCCGGGCGGTCCCGGGTGGTCCCGGGCGGTCTGGGGCGGTTCCGGGCGGTCCCAGGCGGTCCCGGGCGGTCCCGGGCGGTCCCGGGCGGTCCCGGGCGGTCCCGGGCGTTCCAGGGCGGTCCCGGGCGGTCCAGGGCGGTCCCGGGCGGTCCCGGGCGGTCCCAGGCGTTCCAGGGCGGTCCTGCGCGGTCCCGGGCGGTCCCGGGTGGTCCCGGGCGGTCCCGGGCGGTCCCGGGCGGTCCCGGGCGGTCCTGAGCGGTCCCGGGCGGTCCGAGGCGGTCCCGGGCGGTCTGGGGCGGTCCCAGGCGGTCCCGGGCGGTCCTGGGCGGTCCCGGGCGGTCCCGGGCGGTCCAGGGCGGTCCCGGGCGGTCCCGGGCGGTCCCAGGCATTCCAGGGCGGTCCTGCGCGGTCCCGGGCGGTCCCGGGTGGTCCCGGGCGGTCCTGGACGGTCCCGGGCGGTCCCGGGCGGTCCTGGGCGGTCCCGGGCGGTCCGAGGCGGTCCCGGGCGGTCCCGGGCGGTCCCGGGCGGTCCCGGGCGGTCCCGGGCGGTCCCGGGCGGTCCGGGGCGGTCCCGGGCGGTCCCGGGCGGTCCGGGGCGGTCCCGGGCGGTCCGGGGCGGTCCCGGGCGGTCCGGGGCGGTCCTGGGCGGTCCGGGGCAGTCCCGGGCGGTCCGGGGCGGTCCCGGGCGGTCCGGTGCAATCCCGGGCGGTCCCGGGTGGTCCCGGGCGGTCTGGGCCGGTCCCGGGCGGTCCCAAGCGGTCCCGGGCGGTCCCGGGCGGTCCCGGGCGGTCCCGGGCGGTCCCAGGCGTTCCAGGGCGGTCCTGCGCGGTCCCGGGCGGTCCCGGGTGGTCCCGGGCGGTCCCGGGCGGTCCCGGGTGGTCCGGAGCGGTCCTGGGCGGTCCCGGGCGGTCCCGGGCGGTCCGGGGCGGTCCCGTGCGGTCCTGGGCGGTCCCGGGCGGTCCCGGGCGGTCCTGGGCGGTCCCGGGCGGTCCCAGGCGGTCCCGGGCAGTCCAGGGCGGTCCGGGGCGGTCCCGGGTGGTTTCGGGCGGTCCGGGGCGGTCCCGGGCGGTCCCGGGCGGTCCGGGGCGGTCCCGGGCGGTCCGGGGCGGTCCCGGGCGGTCCGGGGCGGTCCTGGGCGTTCCGGGGCAGTCCCGGGCGGTCCGGGGCGGTCCCGGGCGGTCCGGGGCGGTCCCGGGCGGTCCCGGGTGGTCCCGGGCGGTCTGGGGCGGTCCCGGGCGGTCCCAGGCGGTCCCGGGCGGTCCCGGGCGGTCCCGGGCGGTCCCGGGCGGTCCCGGGCGTTCCAGGGCGGTCCCGGGCGGTCCAGGGCGGTCCCGGGCGGTCCCGGGCGGTCCCAGGCGTTCCAGGGCGGTCCTGCGCGGTCCCGGGCGGTCCCGGGTGGTCCCGGGCGGTCCCGGGCGGTCCCGGGCGGTCCCGGGCGGTCCTGAGCGGTCCCGGGCGGTCCGAGGCGGTCCCGGGCGGTCCGGGGCGGTCCCAGGCGGTCCCGGGCGGTCCTGGGCGGTCCCGGGCGGTCCCGGGCGGTCCCGGGCGGTCGAGGGCGGTCCCGGCGGTCCCGGGCGGTCCCAGGCATTCCAGGGCGGTCCTGCGCGGTCCCGGGCGGTCCCGGGTGGTCCCGGGCGGTCCTGGATGGTCCCGGGCGGTCCCGGGCGGTCCTGGGCGGTCCCGGGCGGTCCGAGGCGGTCCCGGGCGGTCCCGGGCGGTCCCGGGCGTTCCCGGGCGGTCCCGGGCAGTCCGGGGCGGTCCCGGGCGGTCCCGGGCAGTCCGGGGCGGTCCCGGGCGGTCCGGGGCGGTCCCGGGCGGTCCGGGGCGGTCCTGGGCGGTCCGGGCAGTCCCGGGCGGTCCGGGGCGGTCCCGGGCGGTCCGGGGCGGTCCCGGGCGGTCCCGGGCGGTCCCGGGCGGTCTGGGGCGGTCCCGGGCGGTCCCAAGCGGTCCCGGGTGGTCCCGGGCGGTCCCGGGCGGTCCCGGGCGGTCCCAGGCGTTCCAGGGCGGTCCTGCGCGGTCCCGGGTGGTCCCGGGTGGTCCCGGGCGGTCCCGGGCGGTCCCGGGTGGTCCGGGGCGGTCCTGGGCGGTCCCGGGCGGTCCCGGGCGGTCCGGGGCGGTCCCGTGCGGTCCTGGGCGGTCCCGGGCGGTCCCGGGCGGTCCTGGGCGGTCCCGGGCGGTCCCAGGCGGTCCCGGGCAGTCCGGGGCGGTCCGGGGCGGTCCCGGGTGGTTTCGGGCGGTCCCGGGCGGTCCCGGGCGGTCCCGGGCGGTCCGGGGCGGTCCCGGGCGGTCCCGGGCGGTCCGGGGCGGTCCCGGGCGGTCCGGGGCGGTCCCGGGCGGTCCGGGGCGGTCCTGGGCGTTCCAGGGCAGTCCCGGGCGGTCCGGGGCGGTCCCGGGCGGTCCGGGGCGGTCCCGGGCGGTCCCGGGTGGTCCCGGGCGGTCTGGGGCGGTCCCGGGCGGTCCCAGGCGGTCCCGGGCGGTCCCGGGCGGTCCCGGGCGGTCCCGGGCGGTCCCGGGCGTTCCAGGGCGGTCCCGGGCGGTCCAGGGCGGTCCCGGGCGGTCGCGGGCGGTCCCAGGCGTTCCAGGGCGGTCCTGCGCGGTCCCGGGCGGTCCCGGGTGTCCCGGGCGGTCCCGGGCGGTCCCGGGCGGTCCCGGGCGGTCCTGAGCGGTCCCGGGCGGTCCGAGGCGGTCCCGGGCGGTCCGGGGCGGTCCCAGGCGGTCCCGGGCGGTCCTGGGCGGTCCCGGGCGGTCCCGGGCGGTCCCGGGCGGTCCAGGGCGGTCCCGGGCGGTCCCGGGCGGTCCCAGGCATTCCAGGGCGGTCCTGCGCGGTCCCGGGCGGTCCCGGGTGGTCCCGGGCGGTCCTGGACGGTCCCGGGCCGTCCCGGGCAGTCCTGGGCGGTCCCGGGCGGTCCGAGGCGGTCCCGGGCGGTCCCGGGCGGTCCCGGGCGGTCCCGGGCGGTCCCGGGCGGTCCCGGGCGGTCCGGGGCGGTCCCGGGCGGTCCCGGGCGGTCCGGGGCGGTCCCGGGCGGTCCGGGGCGGTCCAGGGCGGTCCGGGGCGGTCCTGGGCGGTCCGGGGCAGTCCCGGGCGGTCCGGGGCGGTCCCGGGCGGTCCGGGGCGGTCCCGGGCGGTCCCGGGTGGTCCCGGGCGGTCTGGGGCGGTCCCGGGCGGTCCCAAGCGGTCCCGGGCGGTCCCGGGCGGTCCCGGGCGGTCCCGGGCGGTCCCGGGCGTTCCAGGGCGGTCCCGGGCGGTCCAGGGCGGTCCCGGGCGGTCCCGGGCGGTCCCAGGCATTCCAGGGCGGTCCTGCGCGGTCCCGGGCGGTCCCGGATGGTCCCGGGCGGTCCCGGGCGGTCCCGGGCGGTCCCGGGCGGTCCTGGGCGGTCCCGGGCGGTCCGAGGCGGTCCCGGGCGGTCCGGGGCGGTCCCAGGCGATCCCGGGCTGTCCTGGGCGGTCCCGGGCGGTCCCGGGCGGTCCCGGGCGGTCCCGGGCGGTCCTGGGCGGTCCCGGGCGGTCCCGGGCGGTCCCGGGCGGTCCAGGGCGGTCCCGGGCGGTCCCGGGCGGTCCCAGGCATTCCAGGGCGGTCCTGCGCGGTCCCGGGCGGTCCCGGGTGGTCCCGGGCGGTCCTGGACGGTCCCGGGCCGTCCCGGGCAGTCCTGGGCGGTCCCGGGCGGTCCGAGGCGGTCCCGGGCGGTCCCGGGCGGTCCCGGGCGGTCCCGGGGGGTCCCGGGCGGTCCCGGGCGGTCCGGGGCGGTCCCGGGCGGTCCCGGGCGGTCCGGGGCGGTCCCGGGCGGTCCGGGGCGGTCCAGGGCGGTCCGGGGCGGTCCTGGGCGGTCCGGGGCAGTCCCGGGCGGTCCGGGGCGGTCCCGGGCGGTCCGGGGCGGTCCCGGGCGGTCCCGGGTGGTCCCGGGCGGTCTGGGGCGGTCCCGGGCGGTCCCAAGCGGTCCCGGGCGGTCCCGGGCGGTCCCGGGCGGTCCCGGGCGGTCCCGGGCGTTCCAGGGCGGTCCCGGGCGGTCCAGGGCGGTCCCGGGCGGTCCCGGGCGGTCCCAGGCATTCCAGGGCGGTCCTGCGCGGTCCCGGGCGGTCCCGGATGGTCCCGGGCGGTCCCGGGCGGTCCCGGGCGGTCCCGGGCGGTCCTGGGCGGTCCCGGCGGTCCGAGGCGGTCCCGGGCGGTCCGGGGCGGTCCCAGGCGATCCCGGGCTGTCCTGGGCGGTCCCGGGCGGTCCCGGGCGGTCCCGGGCGGTCCCGGGCGTTCCAGGGCGGTCCCGGGCGGTCCCGGGCGGTCCGGGGCGGTCCTGGGCGGTCCCGTGTGGTCCCCGGCGGTCCCGGGCGGTCCTGGGCGGTCCAGTGCGGTCCCGGGCGGTCCGTGGCGGTCCCGGGCGGTGCCGGGCGGTCCCGGTCGGTCCCGGGCGGTCCCAGGCGTTCCAGGGCGGTCCCGGGCGGTCCAGGGCGGTCCCGGGCGGTCCTGGGCGGTCCCGGGCGGTCCGAGGCGGTCCCGGGCGGTCCGGGGCGGTCCCGGGCGGTCCCGGGCGGTCCCGGGCGTTCTAGGGCGGTCCCGGGCGGTCCGGGGCGGTCCCGGGTGGTCCGGGGCGGTTCCGGGCGGTCCTGGGCGATCCCGGGCGGTCTGAGGCGGTCCCGGGCGGTCCGGGGCGGTCCCGGGCGGTCCCGGGCGGTCCCGGGCGGTCCCGGGCAGTCTGGGGCGGTCCCGGGCGGTCCCAGGCGGTCCCGGGCGGTCCTGGGCGGTCCCGGGCGGTCCTGGGCGGTCCCGGGCGTTCCAGGGCGGTCCCGGGCGGTCCAGGGCGGTCCCGGGCGGTCCCAGGCGGTCCCGGGCGTTCCAGGGCGGTACTGCGCGGTCCCGGGCGGTCCCGGGCGGTCCCGGGCGGTCCCGGGCGGTCCAGGGCGGTCCCGGGCGGTCCCGGGCGGTACCGGGCGTTCCAGGGCGGTCCCGGGCTGTCCGAGGCGGTCCCAGGCGGTCCGGGGCGGTCCCGGGCGGTCCCGGGCGGTCCCAGGCGTTCCAGGGCGGTCCTGCGCGGTTCCGGGCAGTCCCGGGTGGTCCCGGGCGGTCCCGGGCGGTCCCGAGTGGTCCGGGGCGGTCCTGGGCGGTCCCGGGCGGTCCCGGGCGGTCTGGGGCGGTCCCGTGCGGTCCTGGGCGGTCCCGGGCGGTCCCGGGCGGTCCTGGGCGGTCCCGGGCGGTCCCAGGCGGTCCCGGGCGGTCTGGGGCGGTCCGGGGCGGTCCCGGGTGGTTTCGGGCAGTCCCGGGCGGTCCCGGGCGGTCCCGGGCGGTCCGGGGCGGTCCCAGGCGGTCCCGGGCGGTCCGGGGCGGTCCCGGGCGGTCCGGGGTGGTCCCGGGCGGTCCGGGGCGGTCCTGGGCGGTCCGGGGCAGTCCCGGGCTGTCCGGGGCGGTCCCGGGCAGTCCGGGGCGGTCCCGGGCGGTCCCGGGTGGTCCCGGGCGGTCTGGGCGGTCCCGGGCGGTCCCAGGCGGTCCCGGGCGGTCCCGGGCGGTTCCGGGCGGTCCCGGGCGGTCCCGGGCGTTCCAGGGCGGTCCCGGGCGGTCCAGGGCGGTGCCGGGCGGTCCCGGGCGGTCCCAGGCGTTCCAGGGCGGTCCTGCGCGGTCCCGGGCGGTCCCGGGTGGTCCCGGGCGGTCCCGGGCGGTTCCGGGCGGTCCCGGGCGGTCCTGGGCGGTCCCGGGCGGTCCGAGGCGGTCCCGGGCGGTCCGGGGCGGTCCCAGGCGGTCCCGGGCGGTCCTGGGCGGTCCCGGGCGGTCCCGGGCGGTCCCGGGCGGTCCAGGGCGGTCCCGGGCGGTCCCGGGCGGTCCCAGGCGTTCCAGGGCGGTCCTGCGCGGTCCCGGGCGTCCCGGGTGGTCCCGGGCGGTCCCGGACGGTCCCGGGCGGTCCCGGGCGGTCCTGGGCGGTCCCGGGCGGTCCGAGGCGGTCCCGGGCGGTCCCGGGCGGTCCCGGGCGGTCCCGGGCGGTCTCGGGCGGTCCCGGGCGGTCCGGGGAGGTCCCGGGCGGTCCCGGGCGGTCCGGGGCGGTCCCGGGCGGTCCGGGGCGGTCCCGGGCGGTCCGGGGCGGTCCTGGGCGGTCCGGGGCAGTCCCGGGCGGTCCGGGGCGGTCCCGGGCGGTCCGGGGCGGTCCCGGGCGGTCCCGGGTGGTCCCGGGCGGTCTGGGGCGGTCCCGGGCGGTCCCAGGCGGTCCCGGGCGGTCCCGGGCGGTCCCGGGCGGTCCCGGGCGTTCCAGGCCGGTCCCCGGGCGGTCCAGGGCGGTCCCGGGCGGTCCCGGGCGGTCCCAGGCGTTCCAGGGCGGTCCTGCGCGGTCCCGGGCGGTCCCGGGTGGTCCCGGGCGGTCCCGGGCGGTCCCGGGCGGTCCCGGGCGGTCCTGAGCGGTCCCGGGCGGTCCGAGGCGGTCCCGGGCGGTCCGGGGCGGTCCCAGGCGGTCCCGGGCGGTCCTGGGCGGTCCCGGGCGGTCCCGGGCGGTCCCGGGCGGTCCAGGGCGGTCCCGGGCGGTCCCGGGCGGTCCCAGGCATTCCAGGGCGGTCCTGCGCGGTCCCGGGCGGTCCCGGGTGGTCCCGGGCGGTCCTGGATGGTCCCGGGCGGTCCCGGGCGGTCCTGGGCGGTCCCGGGCGGTCCGAGGCGGTCCCGGGCGGTCCCGGGCGGTCCCGGGCGTTCCCGGGCGGTCCCGGGCGGTCCGGGGCGGTCCCGGGCGGTCCCGGGCGGTCCGGGGCGGTCCCGGGCGGTCCGGGGCGGTCGCGGGCGGTCCGGGGCGGTCCTGGGCGGTCCGGGGCAGTCCCGGGCGGTCCGGGGCGGTCCCGGGCGGTCCGGGGCGGTCCCGGGCGGTCCCGGGCGGTCCCGGGCGGTCTGGGGTGGTCCCGGGCGGTCCCAAGCGGTCCCGGGTGGTCCCGGGCGGTCCCGGGCGGTCCCGGGCGGTCCCAGGCGTTCCAGGGCGGTCCTGCGCGGTCCCGGGTGGTCCCGGGTGGTCCCGGGCGGTCCCGGGCGGTCCCGGGTGGTCCGGGGCGGTCCTGGGCGGTCCCGGGCGGTCCCGGGCGGTCCGGGGCGGTCCCGTGCGGTCCTGGGCGGTCCCGGGCGGTCCCGGGCGGTCCTGGGCGGTCCCGGGCGGTCCCAGGCGGTCCCGGGCAGTCCGGGGCGGTCCGGGGCGGTCCCGGGTGGTTTCGGGCGGTCCCGGGCGGTCCCGGGCGGTCCCGGGCGGTCCGGGGCGGTCCCGGGCGGTCCCGGGCGGTCCGGGGCGGTCCCGGGCGGTCCGGGGCGGTCCCGGGCGGTCCGGGGCGGTCCTGGGCGTTCCAGGGCAGTCCCGGGCGGTCCGGGGCGGTCCCGGGCGGTCCGGGGCGGTCCCGGGCGGTCCCGGGTGGTCCCGGGCGGTCTGGGGCGGTCCCGGGCGGTCCCAGGCGGTCCCGGGCGGTCCCGGGCGGTCCCGGGCGGTCCCGGGCGGTCCCGGGCGTTCCAGGGCGGTCCCGGGCGGTCCAGGGCGGTCCCGGGCGGTCGCGGGCGGTCCCAGGCGTTCCAGGGCGGTCCTGCGCGGTCCCGAGCGGTCCCGGGTGGTCCCGGGCGGTCCCGGGCGGTCCCGGGCGGTCCCGGGCGGTCCTGAGCGGTCCCGGGCGGTCCGAGGCGGTCCCGGGCGGTCCGGGGCGGTCCCAGGCGGTCCCGGGCGGTCCTGGGCGGTCCCGGGCGGTCCCGGGCGGTCCCGGGCGGTCCAGGGCGGTCCCGGGCGGTCCCGGGCGGTCCCAGGCATTCCAGGGCGGTCCTGCGTGGTCCCGGGCGGTCCCGGGTGGTCCCGGGCGGTCCTGGACGGTCCCGGGCCGTCCCGGGCGGTCCTGGGCGGTCCCGGGCGGTCCGAGGCGGTCCCGGGCGGTCCCGGGCGGTCCCGGGCGGTCCCGGGCGGTCCCGGGCGGTCTCGGGCGGTCCGGGGGCGGTCCCGGGCGGTCCCGGGCGGTCCGGGGCGGTCCCGGGCGGTCCGGGGCGGTCCAGGGCGGTCCGGGGCGGTCCTGGGCGGTCCGGGGCAGTCCCGGGCGGTCCGGGGCGGTCCCGGGCGGTCCGGGGCGGTCCCGGGCGGTCCCGGGTGGTCCCGGGCGGTCTGGGGCGGTCCCGGGCGGTCCCAAGCGGTCCCGGGCGGTCCCGGGCGGTCCCGGGCGGTCCCGGGCGGTCCCGGGCGTTCCAGGGGCGGTCCCGGGCGGTCCAGGGCGGTCCCGGGCGGTCCCGGGCGGTCCCAGGCATTCCAGGGCGGTCCTGCGCGGTCCCGGGCGGTCCCGGATGGTCCCGGGCGGTCCCGGGCGGTCCCGGGCGGTCCCGGGCGGTCCTGGGCGGTCCCGGGCGGTCCGAGGCGGTCCGGGCGGTCCGGGGCGGTCCCAGGCGATCCCGGGCTGTCCTGGGCGGTCCCGGGCGGTCCCGGGCGGTCCCGGGCGGTCCCGGGCGTTCCAGGGCGGTCCCGGGCGGTCCCGGGCGGTCCGGGGCGGTCCTGGGCGGTCCCGTGTGGTCCCCGGCGGTCCCGGGCGGTCCTGGGCGGTCCAGTGCGGTCCCGGGCGGTCCGTGGCGGTCCCGGGCGGTGCCGGGCGGTCCCGGTCGGTCCCGGGCGGTCCCAGGCGTTCCAGGGCGGTCCCGGGCGGTCCAGGGCGGTCCCGGGCGGTCCTGGGCGGTCCGGGCGGTCCGAGGCGGTCCCGGGCGGTCCGGGGCGGTCCCGGGCGGTCCCGGGCGGTCCCGGGCGTTCTAGGGCGGTCCCGGGCGGTCCGGGGCGGTCCCGGGTGGTCCGGGGCGGTTCCGGGCGGTCCTGGGCGATCCCGGGCGGTCTGAGGCGGTCCCGGGCGGTCCGGGGCGGTCCCGGGCGGTCCCGAGCGGTCCCGGGCGGTCCCGGGCAGTCTGGGGCGGTCCCGGGCGGTCCCAGGCGGTCCCGGGCGGTCCTGGGCGGTCCCGGGCGGTCCTGGGCGGTCCCGGGCGTTCCAGGGCGGTCCCGGGCGGTCCAGGGCGGTCCCGGGCGGTCCCAGGCGGTCCCGGGCGTTCCAGGGCGGTACTGCGCGGTCCCGGGCGGTCCCGGGCGGTCCCGGGCGGTCCCGGGCGGTCCAGGGCGGTCCCGGGCGGTCCCGGGCGGTACCGGGCGTTCCAGGGCGGTCCCGGGCTGTCCGAGGCGGTCCCAGGCGGTCCGGGGCGGTCCCGGGCGGTCCCGGGCGGTCCCAGGCGTTCCAGGGCGGTCCTGCGCGGTTCCGGGCAGTCCCGGGTGGTCCCGGGCGGTCCCGGGCGGTCCCGAGTGGTCCGGGGCGGTCCTGGGCGGTCCCGGGCGGTCCCGGGCGGTCTGGGGCGGTCCCGTGCGGTCCTGGGCGGTCCCGGGCGGTCCCGGGCGGTCCTGGGCGGTCCCGGGCGGTCCCAGGCGGTCCCGGGCGGTCTGGGGCGGTCCGGGGCGGTCCCGGGTGGTTTCGGGCGGTCCCGGGCGGTCCCGGGCGGTCCCGGGCGGTCCGGGGCGGTCCCAGGCGGTCCCGGGCGGTCCGGGGCGGTCCCGGGCGGTCCGGGGTGGTCCCGGGCGGTCCGGGGCGGTCCTGGGCGGTCCGGGGCAGTCCCGGGCTGTCCGGGGCGGTCCCGGGCAGTCCGGGGCGGTCCCGGGCGGTCCCGGGTGGTCCCGGGCGGTCTGGGGCGGTCCCGGGCGGTCCCAGGCGGTCCCGGGCGGTCCCGGGCGGTTCCGGGCGGTCCCGGGCGGTCCCGGGCGTTCCAGGGCGGTCCCGGGCGGTCCAGGGCGGTGCCGGGCGGTCCCGGGCGGTCCCAGGCGTTCCAGGGCGGTCCTGCGCGGTCCCGGGCGGTCCCGGGTGGTCCCGGGCGGTCCCGGGCGGTTCCGGGCGGTCCCGGGCGGTCCTGGGCGGTCCCGGGCGGTCCGAGGCGGTCCCGGGCGGTCTGGGGCGGTCCCAGGCGGTCCCGGGCGGTCCTGGGCGGTCCCGGGCGGTCCCGGGCGATCCCGGGCGGTCCAGGGCGGTCCCGGGCGGTCCCGGGCGGTCCCAGGCGTTCCAGGGCGGTCCTGCGCGGTCCCGGGCGTCCCGGGTGGTCCCGGGCGGTCCCGGACGGTCCCGGGCGGTCCCGGGCGGTCCTGGGCGGTCCCGGGCGGTCCGAGGCGGTCCCGGGCGGTCCCGGGCGGTCCCGGGCGGTCCCGGGCGGTCTCGGGCGGTCCCGGGCGGTCCGGGGCGGTCCCGGGCGGTCCGGCGGTCCGGGGCGGGTCCCGGGCGGTCCGGGGCGGTCCCGGGCGGTCCGGGACGGTCCTGGGCGGTCCGGGGCAGTCCCCGGGCGGTCCGGGGCGGTCCCGGGCGGTCCGGGGCGGTCCCGGGCGGTCCGGGGTGGTCCCGGGCGGTCTGGGGCGGTCCCGGGCGGTCCCAGGCGGTCCCGGGCGGTCCCGGGCGGTCCCGGGCAGTCCCGGGCGGTCCCGGGCGTTCCAGGGCGGTCCCGGGCGGTCCAGGGCGGTCCCGGGCGGTCCCGGGCGGTCCCAGGCGTTCCAGGGCGGTCCCTGCGCGGTCCCGGGCGGTCCCGGGTGGTCCCGGGCGGTCCCGGGCGGTCCCGGGCGTTCCAGGGCGGTCCCGGGCGGTCCCGGGCGGTCCGGGGCGGTCCTGGGCGGTCCCGGGCGGTCCCGGGCGGTCCGGGCGGTCCTGGGCGGTCCCGGGCGGTCCTGGGCGGTCCAGTGCGGTCCCGGGCGGTCCGGGGCGGTCCCGGGCGGTCCCGGGCGGTCCCGGGCGGTCCCGGGCGGTCCTGGGCGGTCCAGTGCGGTCCCGGGCGGTCCGGGGCGGTCCCGGGCGGTCCCGGGCGGTCCCGGGCGGTCCCGGGCGGTCCCAGGCGTTCCAGGGCGGTCCCGGGCGGTCCAGGGCGGTCCCGGGCGGTCCTGGGCGGTCCCGGGCGGTCCGAGGCGGTCCCGGGCGGTCCGGGGCAGTCCCGGGCGGTCCCGGGCGGTCCCGGGCGTTCTAGGGCGGTCCCGGGCGGTCCGGGGCGGTCCCGGGCGGTCCCGGGCGGTCCCGTGCGGTCCCGGGCGGTCCCGGGCGGTCTGGGGCGGTCCCGGGCGGTCCCAGGCGGTCCCGGGCGGTCCCGGCCGGTCCCGGGCGGTCCCGGGCGGTCCCGGGCGTTCCAGGGCGGTCCCGGGCGGTCCAGGGCGGTCCTGGGCGGTCCCGGGCGGTCCCGGGCGTTCCAGGGCGGTCCTGCGCGGTCCTGGGCGGTCCCGGGTGGTCCCGGGCGGTCCCGGGCGGTCCCGGGCGGTCCCGGGCGTTCCAGGGCGGTCCCGGGCGGGTCCAGGGCGGTCCAGGGCGGTCCCGGGCGGTCCTGCGCGGTCCCGGGTGGTCCGAGGCGGTCCCGGGCGGTCCAGGGCGGTCCAGGCGGTCCCGGGCAGTCCCGGGCGGTCCTGGGCGGTCCCGGGTGGTCCGAGGCGGTCCCGGGCGGTCCCGGGCGTTCCAGGGCGGTCCCGGGAGGTCCCGGGCGGTCTGGGGTGGTCCTGGGCGGTCCCGTGCGGTCCCGGGCGGTCCCGGGCGGTCCCGGGCGGTCCCGGGGCGGTCCGGTGCGGTCCCGGGCGGTCCGGGCGGTCCCGGGCGGTCCCGAGCGGTCCCGGGCATTCCAGGGCGGTCCTGGGCGGTCAGGGGCGGTCCCGGGCGGTCCGGGGCGGTCCCGGGCGGTCCCGGGCGGTCCGGGTGTGGTCCCGGGCAGTCCGGGGCGGTCCCGGGCGGTCCCGGGCGGTCCCGGGCGGTCTCGGGCGGTCCCGGGCGGTCCAGGGCGGTTCCGGGCGGTCCTGGGCGGTCCCGGGCGTTCCTGGGCGGCCTTGGCGGTCCCGGGCGGTCCCCGGGCGGTCCCGGGCGGTCCCGGGCGTTCCAGGGCGGTCCCGGGCGGTCCAGGGCGGTCCCGGGCGGTCCTGCGCGGTCCCGGGCGGTCCTGGGCGGTCCCAGGCGGTCCCGGGCGTTCCAGGGCGGTCCCGGGCGGTCCAGGGCGGTCCCAGGCGGTCCCGGGCGGTCCCGGGTGTTCCAGGGCGGTCCTGGGCGGTCCCGCGCGGTCCGAGGCGGTCCCGGGCGGTCCGGGCGGTCCCGGGCGGTCCCGAGTGGTCCGGGCATTCCAGGGCGGTCCCGGGCGGTCAGGGGCAGTCCCGGGCGGTCCGGGGCGGTCCCGGGCGGTACCGGGCGGTCCGGGTGTGGTCCTGGGCGGTCCGGGTGCGGTCCCGGGCGGTCCGGGGCGGTCCCGGGCGGTCCCGGGCGGTCCCGGGCGGTCTCGGGCGGTCCCGGGCGGTCAGGGCGGTTCCGGGCGGTCCTGGGCGGTCCCGGGCGTTCCAGGGCGGTCCTTGGCGGTCCCGGGCGGTCCCGGGCGGTCCCGGGCGGTCCCGGGCGGTCCCGGGCGTTCCAGGGCGGTCCCGGGCGGTCCAGGGCGGTCGCGGGCGGTCCTGGGCGGTCCCGGGCGGTCCGAGGCGGTTCCGGGCGGTCCGGGGCGGTCCTGGGCGGTCCCGGGCGGTCCCGGGCGTTCTAGGGCGGTCCCGGGCGGTCTGGGGCGGTCCCGGGTGGTCCGGGGCGGTCCCGGGCGGTCCTGGGCGGTCCCGGGCGGTCCGAGGCGGTCCCGGGCGGTCCGGGGTGGTCCCGGGCGGTCCCGGGCGGTCCCGTGCGGTCCCGGGCGGTCCCGGGCGGTCCCGGGCGGTCTGGGGCGGTCCCGGGCGGTCCCAGGCGGTCCCGGGCGGTCCCGGCCGGTCCCGGGCGGTCCCGGGCGGTCCCGGGCGTTCCAGGGCGGTCCCGGGCGGTCCAGGGCGGTCCTGGGCGGTCCCGGGCGGTCCCGGGCGTTCCAGGGCGGTCCTGCGTGGTCCCGGGCGGTCCCGGGTGGTCCGGGCGGTCCCGGGCGGTCCCGGGCGTTCCAGGGCGGTCCCGGGCGGTCCAGGGCGGTCCAGGGCGGTCCCGGGCGGTCCTGGGCGGTCCCAGGCGGTCCCGGGCGGTCCCGGGCGGTCCGGTGCGGTCCCGGGCGGTCCAGGGCGGTCCCAGGCGGTCCCGGGCGGTCCCGGGCGGTCCTGGGCGGTCCCGGGTGGTCCGAGGCGGTCCCGGGCGGTCCCGGGCGTTCCAGGGCGGTCCCGGGAGGTCCCGGGCGGTCTGGGGTGGTCCTGGGCGGTCCCGTGCGGTCCCGGGCGGTCCCGGGCGGTCCCGGGCGGTCCCGGGCGGTCCGGTGCGGTCCCGGGCGGTCCGGGCGGTCCCGGGCGGTCCCGAGCGGTCCCGGGCATTCCAGGGCGGTCCCGGGCGGTCAGGGGCGGTCCCGGGCGGTCCGGGGCGGTCCCGGGCGGTCCCGGGCGGTCCGGGTGTGGTCCCGGGCGGTCCGGGGCGGTCCCGGGCGGTCCCGGGCGGTCCCGGGCGGTCTCGGGCGGTCCCGGGCGGTCCAGGGCGGTTCCGGGCGGTCCTGGGCGGTCCCGGGCGTTCCTGGGCGGCCCTTGGCGGTCCCGGGCGGTCCCGGGCGGTCCCGGGCGGTCCCGGGCGTTCCAGGGCGGTCCCGGGCGGTCCAGGGCGGTCCCGGGCGGTCCTGGGCGGTCCCGGGCGGTCCGAGGCAGTTCCGGGCGGTCCGGGGCGGTCCCGGGCGGTCCCGGGCGGTCCCGGGCGTTCTAGGGCGGTCTCGGGCGGTCCGGGGCGGTCCCCGGGTGGTCCGGGGCGGTCCCGGGCGGTCCTGGGCGGTCCCGGGCGGTCCGAGGCAGTCCCGGGCGGTCCGGGGGCGGTCCCGGGCGGTCCCGGGCGGTCCCGTGCGGTCCCGGGCGGTCCCGGGCGGTCCCGGGCGGTCTGGGGCGGTCCCGGGCGGTCCCAGGCGGTCCCGGGCGGTCCCGGGCGGTCCCGGGCGGTCCCGGGCGGTCCCGGGCGTTCCAGGGCGGTCCCGGGCGGTCCAGGGCGGTCCCGGGCGGTCCCGGGCGGTCCCAGGCGTTCCAGGGCGGTCCTGCGCGGTCCCGGGCGGTCCCGGGTGGTCCCGGGCGGTCCCAGGCGGTCCCGGGTGGTCCGGGGCGGTCCTGGGCGGTCCCGGGCGGTCCCGGGCGGTCCGGGGCGGTCCCGTGCGGTCCTGGGCGGTCCCGGGCGGTCCCGGGCGGTCCTGGGCGGTCCCAGGCGGTCCCAGGCGGTCCCGGGCAGTCCGGGGCGGTCCGGGGCGGTCCCGGGTGGTTTCGGGCGGTCCCGGGCGGTCCCGGGCGGTCCCGGGCGGTCCGGGGCGGTCCCGGGCGGTCCCGGGCGGTCCGGGGCGGTCCGGGCGGTCCGGGGCGGTCCCGGGCGGTCCGGGGCAATCCTGGGCGGTCCGGGGCAGTCCCGGGCGGTCCGGGGCGGTCCCGGGCGGTCCGGGGCGGTCCCGGGCGGTCCCGTGTGGTCCCGGGCGGTCTGGGGCGGTCCCGGGCGGTCCCAGGCGGTCCCAGGCGGTCCCGGGCGGTCCCGGGCGGTCCCGGGCGGTCCCGGGCGTTCCAGGGCGGTCCCGGCCGGGCGGTCCAGGGCGGTCCCGGGCGGTCCCGGGCGGTCCCAGGCGTTCCAGGGCGGTCCTGCGCGGTCCCGGGCGGTCCCGGGTGGTCCCGGGCGGTCCCGGGCGGTCCCGGGCGGTCCCGGGCGGTCCTGGGCGGTCCCGGGCGGTCCGAGGCGGTCCCGGGCGGTCCGGGGCGGTCCCAGGCGGTCCCGTGCGGTCCTGGTCGGTCCCGGGCGGTCCCGGGCGGTCCCGGGCGGTCCAGGGCGGTCCCGGGCGGTCCCGGGCGGTCCCAGGCGTTCCAGGGCGGTCCTGCGCGGTCCCGGGCGGTCCCGGGTGGTCCGGGCGGTCTCTGGACGGTCCCGGGCGGTCCCGGTCGGTCCTGGGCGGTCCCGGGCGGTCCGAGGCGGTCCCGGGCGGTCCCGGGCGGTCCCGGGCGGTCCCGGGCGGTCCCGGGCGGTCCCGGCGGTCCGGGGCAGTCCCGGGCGGTCCCGGGCGGTCCGGGGCGGTCCCGTGCGTTCCGGGGCAGTCCCGGGCGGTCCGGGGCGGTCCTGGGCGGTCCGGGGCAGTCCCGGGCGGTCCGGGGCGGTCCCGGACGGTCCGGGGCGGTCCCGGGCGGTCCCGGGTGGTCCCGGGCGGTCTGGGGCGGTCCCGGGCAGTCCCAGGCGGTCCCGGGCGGTCCCGGGCGGTCCCGGGCGGTCCCGGGCGGTCCCGGGCGGTCAAGGGCGTTCCAGGGCGGTCCCGGGCGGTCCAGGGCGGTCCCGGGCAGTCCCGGGCGGTCCCAGGCGTTCCAGGGCGGTCCTGCGCGGTCCCGGGCGGTCCCGGGTGGTCCCGGGCGGTCCCGGGCGGTCCCGGGCGGTCCCGGGCGGTCCCGGGCGGTCCCGGGCGGTCCGAGGCGGTCCCGGGCGGTCCGGGGTGGTCCCAGGCGGTCCCGGGCGGTCCTGGGCGGTCCCGGGCGGTCCCGGGCGGTCCCAGGCGGTCCGGGCGTTCCAGGGCGGTCCCGGGCGGTCCCGGGCAGTCCGGGGCGGTCCTGGGCGGTCCCGTGAGGTCCCGGGCGGTCCCGGGCGGTCCTGGGCGGTCCAGTGCGGTCCCGGGCGGTCCGGGGCGGTCCCGGGCGGTCCCGGGCGGTCCCGGGCGGTCCCGGGCGGTCCCGGGCGGTCCCAGGCATTCCAGGGCGGTCCCGGGCGGTCCAGGGCGGTCCCGGGCGGTCCTGGGCGGTCCCGGGCGGTCCGAGGCGGTCCCGGGCGGTCCGGGGCGGTCCCGGGCGGTCCCGGGCGGTCCCGGGCGTTCTAGGTCGGTCCCGGGCGGTCCGGGGCGGTCCCGGGTGGTCCGGGGCGGTTCCGGGCGGTCCTGGGCGATCCCGGGCAGTCTGAGGCGGTCCTGGGCGGTCCGGGGCGGTCCCGGGCGGTCCCGGGCGGTCCCGTGCGGTCCCGGGCGGTCCCGGGCGGTCCCGGGCGGTCTGGGGCGGTCCCGGGCGGTCCCAGGCGGTCCCGGGTGGTCCTGGGCGGTCCCTGGCGGTCCCGGGCGGTCCCGGGCGTTCCAGGGCGGTCCCGGGCGGTCCAGGGCGGTCCCGGGCGGTCCCGGGCGGTCCCGGGCGTTCCAGGGCGGTCCTGCGCGGTCCCGGGCGGTCCCGGGCGGTCCCGGGCGGTCCCGGGCGGTCCAGGGCGGTCCCGGGCGGTCCCGGGCGGTCCCGGGCGTTCCAGGGCGGTCCCGGGCTGTCCGAGGCGGTCCCGGGCGGTCCGGGGCGGTCCCGGGCGGTCCCGGGCGGTCCCAGGCGTTCCAGGGCGGTCCTGCGCGGTCCCGGGCAGTCCCGGGTGGTCCCGGGCGGTCCCGGGCGGTCCCGGGTGGTCCGGGGCGGTCCTGGGCGGTCCCGGGCGGTCCCGGGCGGTCCGGGGCGGTCCCGTGCGGTCCTGGGAGGTCCCGGGCGGTCCCGGGCGGTCCTGGGCGGTCCCGGGCGGTCCCAGGCGGTCCCGGGCGGTCCGGGGCGGTCCGGGGCGGTCCCGGGTGGTTTCGCGCGGTCCCGGGCGGTCCCGGGCGGTCCCGGGCGGTCCGGGGCAGTCCCAGGCGGTCCCGGGCGGTCCGGGGCGGTCGCGGGCGGTCCGGGGCGGTCCCGGGCGGTCCGGGGCGGTCCTGGGCGGTCCGGGGCAGTCCCAGGCGGTCCCGGGCAGTCCGGGGCGGTCTGGGGCGGTCCCGGGTGGTTTCGGGCGGTCCCGGGCGGTCCCGGGCGGTCCCGGGCGGTCCGGGGCGGTCCCGGGCGGTCCCGGGCGGTCCGGGGCGGTCCCGGGCGGTCCGGGGCGGTCCTGGGCGGTCCCGGGCGGTCCCAGGCGGTCCCGGGCAGTCCGGGGCGGTCCGGGGCGGTCCCGGGTGGTTTCGGGCGGTCCCGGGCGGTCCCGGGCGGTCCCGGGCGGTCCGGGGCGGTCCCGGGCGGTCCCGGGCGGTCCGGGGCGGTCCCGGGCAGTCCGGGGCGGTCCCGGGCGGTCCGGGGCGGTCCTGGGCGGTCCGGGGCAGTCCCGGGCGGTTCCGGGGCGGTCCCGGGCGGTCCGGGGCGGTCCCGGGCGGTACCGGGTGGTCCCGGGCGGTCTGGGGCGGTCCCGGGCGGTCCCAGGCGGTCCCGGGCGGTCCCGGGCGGTCCCGGGCGGTCCCGGGCGGTCCCGGGCGTTCCAGGGCGGTCCCGGGCGGTCCAGGGCGGTCCCGGGCGGTCCCGGGCGGTCCCAGGCGTTCCAGGGCGGTCCTGCGCGGTTCCGGGCGGTCCCGGGTGGTCCCGGGCGGTCCCGGGCGGTCCCGGGCGGTCCCGGGCGGTCCTGGGCGGTCCCGGGCGGTCCGAGGCGGTCCCGGGCGGTCCGGGGCGGTCCCAGGCGGTCCCGTGCGGTCCTGGTCGGTCCCGGGCGGTCCCGGGCGGTCCCGGGCGGTCCAGGGCGGTCCCGGGCGGTCCCGGGCGGTCCCAGGCGTTCCAGGGCGGTCCTGCGCGGTCCCGGGCGGTCCCGGGTGGTCCCGGGCGGTCCCGGACGGTCCCGGGCGGTCACGGTCGGTCCTGGGCGGTCCCGGGCGGTCCGAGGCGGTCCCGGGCGGTCCCGGGCGGTCCCGGGCGGTCCCGGGCGGTCCCGGGCGGTCCCGGGCGGTCCGGGGCGGTCCCGGGCGGTCCCGGGCGGTCCGGGGCGGTCCCGGGCGTTCCGGGGCGGTCCCGGGCGGTCCGGGGCGGTCCTGGGCGGTCCGGGGCAGTCCCGGGCGGTCCGGGGCGGTCCCGGACGGTCCGGGGCGGTCCCGGGCGGTCCCGGGTGGTCCCGGGCGGTCTGGGGCGGTCCCGGGCAGTCCCAGGCGGTCCCGGGCGGTCCCGGGCGGTCCCGGGCGGTCCCGGGCGGTCCTGGGCGGTCCGGGGCGGTCCCATGCGGTCCTGGGCGGTCCCGGGCGGTCCCGGGCGGTCCTGGGCGGTCCCGGGCGGTCCCAGGCGGTCCCGGGCAGTCCGGGGCGGTCCGGGGCGGTCCCGGGTGGTTTCGGGCGGTCCCGGGCGGTCCCGGGCGGTCCGGGGCGGTCCTGGGCGGTCCGGGGCAGTCCCGGGCGGTCCGGGGCGGTCCCGGGCGGTCCGGGGCGGTCCCGGGCGGTCCCGGGTGGTCCCGGGCGGTCTGGGGCGGTCCCGGGCGGTCCCAGGCGGTCCCGGGCGGTCCCGGGCGGTCCCGGGCGGTCCCGGGCGGTCCCGGGCGTTCCAGGGCGGTCCCGGGCGGTCCAGGGCGGTCCCGGGCGGTCCCGGGCGGTCCCAGGCGTTCCAGGGCGGTCCTGTGCGGTCCCGGGCGGTCCCGGGTGGTCCCGGGCGGTCCCGGGCGGTCCCGGGCGGTCCCGGGCGGTCCTGGGCGGTCCCGGGCGGTCCGAGGCGGTCCCGGGCGGTCCGGGGCGGTCCCAGGCGGTCCCGTGCGGTCCTGGTCGGTCCCGGGCGGTCCCGGGCGGTCCCGGGCGGTCCAGGGCGGTCCCGGGCGGTCCCGGGCGGTCCCAGGCGTTCCAGGGCGGTCCTGCGCGGTCCCGGGCGGTCCCGGGTGGTCCCGGGCGGTCCCGGACGGTCCCGGGCGGTCCCGGTCGGTCCTGGGCAGTCCCGGGCGGTCCGAGGCGGTCCCGGGCGGTCCCGGGCGGTCCCGGGCGGTCCCGGGCGGTCCCGGGCGGTCCCGGGCGGTCCGGGGCAGTCCCGGGCGGTCCCGGGCGGTCCGGGGCGGTCCCGGGCGTTCCGGGGCAGTCCCGGGCGGTCCGGGGCGGTCCTGGGCGGTCCGGGGCAGTCCCGGGCGGTCCGGGGCGGTCCCGGACGGTCCGGGGCGGTCCCGGGCGGTCCCGGGTGGTCCCGGGCGGTCTGGGGCGGTACTGGGCAGTCCCAGGCGGTCCCGGGCGGTCCCGGGCGGTCCCGGGCGGTCCCGGGCGGTCCCGGGCGTTCCAGGGCGGTCCCGGGCGGTCCAGGGCGGTCCCGGGCGGTCCCGGGCGGTCCCAGGTGTTCCAGGGCGGTCCTGCGCGGTCCCGGGCGGTCCCGGGTGGTCCCGGGCGGTCCCGGGCGGTCCCGGGCGGTCCCGGGCGGTCCTGGGCGGTCCCGGGCGGTCCGAGGCGGTCCCGGGCGGTCCGGGGTGGTCCCAGGCGGTCCCGGGCGGTCCTGGGCGGTCCCGGGCGGTCCCGGGCGGTCCCGGGCGGTCCGGGCGTTCCAGGGCGGTCCCGGGCGGTCCCGGGCAGTCCGGGGCGGTCCTGGGCGGTCCCGTGCGGTCCCGGGCGGTCCCGGGCGGTCCTGGGCGGTCCAGTGCGGTCCCGGGCGGTCCGGGGCGGTCCCGGGCGGTCCCGGGCGGTCCCGGGCAGTCCCGGGCGGTCCCGGGCGGTCCCAGGCATTCCAGGGCGGTCCCGGGCGGTCCAGGGCGGTCCCGGGCGGTCCTGGGCGGTCCCGGGCGGTCCGAGGCGGTCCCGGGCGGTCCGGGGCGGTCCCGGGCGGTCCCGGGCGGTCCCGGGCGTTCTAGGGCGGTCCCGGGCGGTCCGGGGCGGTCCCGGGTGGTCCGGGGCGGTTCCGGGCGGTCCTGGGCGATCCCGGGCGGTCTGAGGCGGTCCTGGGCGGTCCGGGGCGGTCCCGGGCGGTCCCGGGCGGTCCCGTGCGGTCCCGGGCGGTCCCGGGCGGTCCCGGGCGGTCTGGGGCGGTCCCGGGCGGTCCCAGGCGGTCCCGGGCGGTCCTGGGCGGTCCCTGGCGGTCCCGGGCGGTCCCGGGCGTTCCAGGGCGGTCCCGGGCGGTCCAGGGCGGTCCCGGGCGGTCCCGGGCGGTCCCGGGCGTTCCAGGGCGGTCCTGCGCGGTCCCGGGCGGTCCCGGGCGGTCCCGGGCGGTCCCGGGCGGTCCAGGGCGGTCCCGGGCGGTCCCGGGCGGTCCCGGGCGTTCCAGGGCGGTCCCGGGCTGTCCGAGGCGGTCCCGGGCGGTCCCGGGCGGTCCGGGGCGGTCCCGGGCGGTCCAGGGCGGTCCCGGGCGGTCCCGGGCGGTCCCGGGCGTTCCAGGGCGGTCCCGGGCTGTCCGAGGCGGTCCCAGGCGGTCCCGGGCAGTCCGGGGCGGTCCGGGGCGGTCCCGGGTGGTTTCGGGCGGTCCCGGGCGGTCCCGGGCGGTCCCGGGCGGTCCGGGGCGGTCCCGGGCGGTCCCGGGCGGTCCGGGGCGGTCCCGGGCGGTCCGGGGCGGTCCTGGGCGGTCCCGGGCGGTCCCAGGCGGTCCCGGGCAGTCCGGGGCGGTCCGGGGCGGTCCCGGGTGGTTTCAGGCGGTCCCGGGCGGTCCCGGGCGGTCCCGGGCGGTCCGGGGCGGTCCCGGGCGGTCCCGGGCGGTCCGGGGCGGTCCCGGGCGGTCCGGGGCGGTCCCGGGCGGTCCGGGGCGGTCCTGGGCGGTCCGGGGCAGTCCCGGGCGGTCCGGGGCGGTCCCGGGCGGTCCGGGGCGGTCCCGGGCGGTACCGGGTTGTCCCGGGCGGTCTGGGGCGGTCCCGGGCGGTCCCAGGCGGTCCCGGGCGGTCCCGGGCGGTCCCGGGCGGTCCCGGGCGGTCCCGGGCGTTCCAGGGCGGTCCCGGGCGGTCCAGGGCGGTCCCAGGCGGTCCCGGGCGGTCCCAGGCGTTCCAGGGCGGTCCTGCGCGGTCCCGGGCGGTCCCGGGTGGTCCCGGGCGGTCCCGGGCGGTCCCGGGCGGTCCCGGGCGGTCCTGGGCGGTCCCGGGCGGTCCAAGGCGGTCCCGGGCGGTCCGGGGCGGTCCCAGGCGGTCCCGTGCGGTCCTGGTCGGTCCCGGGCGGTCCCGGGCGGTCCCGGGCGGTCCAGGGCGGTCCCGGGCGGTCCCGGGCGGTCCCAGGCGTTCCAGGGCGGTCCTGCGCGGTCCCGGGCGGTCCCGGGTGGTCCCGGGCGGTCCCGGACGGTCCCGGGCGGTCACGGTCGGTCCTGGGCGGTCCCGGGCGGTCCGAGGCGGTCCCGGGCGGTCCCGGGCGGTCCCGGGCGGTCCCGGGCGGTCCCGGGCGGTCCCGGGCGGTCCGGGGCGGTCCCGGGCGGTCCCGGGCGGTCCGGGGCGGTCCCGGGCGTTCCGGGGCGGTCCCGGGCGGTCCGGGGCGGTCCTGGGCGGTCCGGGGCAGTCCCGGGCGGTCCGGGGCGGTCCCGGACGGTCCGGGGCGGTCCCGGGCGGTCCCGGGTGGTCCCGGGCGGTCTGGGGCGGTCCCGGGCAGTCCCAGGCGGTCCCGGGCGGTCCCGGGCGGTCCCGGGCGGTCCCGGGCGGTCCCGGGCGTTCCAGGGCGGTCCCGGGCGGTCCAGGGCGGTCCCGGGCGGTCCCGGGCGGTCCCAGGCG
Source organism: Petromyzon marinus (assembly GCF_048934315.1). NCBI lineage: Eukaryota > Metazoa > Chordata > Hyperoartia > Petromyzontiformes > Petromyzontidae > Petromyzon > Petromyzon marinus. Next base: position 23,725 of record NW_027423426.1, on the reverse strand, counting down.
TTCCAGGGCGGTCCTGCGCGGTCCCGGGCGGTCCCGGGTGGTCCCGGGCGGTCCCGGGCGGTCCCGGGCGGTCCCGGGCGGTCCTGGGCGGTCCCGGGCGGTCCGAGGCGGTCCCGGGCGGTCCGGGGTGGTCCCAGGCGGTCCCGGGCGGTCCTGGGCGGTCCCGGGCGGTCCTGGGCGGTCCCGGGCGGTCCGGGCGTTCCAGGGCGGTCCCGGGCGGTCCCGGGCAGTCCGGGGCGGTCCTGGGCGGTCCCGTGCGGTCCCGGGCGGTCCCGGGCGGTCCTGGGCGGTCCAGTGCGGTCCCGGGCGGTCCGGGGCGGTCCCGGGCGGTCCCGGGCGGTCCCGGGCGGTCCCGGGCGGTCCCAGGCATTCCAGGGCGGTCCCGGGCGGTCCAGGGCGGTCCCGGGCGGTCCTGGGCGGTCCCGGGCGGTCCGAGGCGGTCCCGGGCGGTCCGGGGCGGTCCCGGGCGGTCCCGGGCGGTCCCGGGCGTTCTAGGGCGGTCCCGGGCGGTCCGGGGCGGTCCCGGGTGGTCCGGGGCGGTTCCGGGCGGTCCTGGGCGATCCCGGGCGGTCTGAGGCGGTCCTGGGCGGTCCGGGGCGGTCCCGGGCGGTCCCGGGCGGTCCCGTGCGGTCCCGGGCGGTCCCGGGCGGTCCCGGGCGGTCTGGGGCGGTCCCGGGCGGTCCCAGGCGGTCCCGGGCGGTCCTGGGCGGTCCCTGGCGGTCCCGGGCGGTCCCGGGCGTTCCAGGGCGGTCCCGGGCGGTCCAGGGCGGTCCCGGGCGGTCCCGGGCGGTCCCGGGCGTTCCAGGGCGGTCCTGCGCGGTCCCGGGCGGTCCCGGGCGGTCCCGGGCGGTCCCGGGCGGTCCAGGGCGGTCCCGGGCGGTCCCGGGCGGTCCCGGGCGTTCCAGGGCGGTCCCGGGCTGTCCGAGGCGGTCCCGGGCGGTCCGGGGCGGTCCCGGGCGGTCCCGGGCGGTCCCCAGGCATTCCAGGGCGGTCCTGCGCGGTCCCGGGCAGTCCCGGGTGGTCCCGGGCGGTCCCGGGCGGTCCCGGGTGGTCCGGGGCGGTCCTGGGCGGTCCCGGGCGGTCCCGGGCGGTCCGGGCGGTCCCGTGCGGTCCTGGGAGGTCCCGGGCGGTCCCGGGCGGTCCTGGGCGGTCCCGGGCGGTCCCAGGCGGTCCTGGGCGGTCCGGGGCGGTCCGGGGCGGTCCCGGGTGGTTTCGGGCGGTCCCGGGCGGTCCCGGGCGGTCCCGGGCGGTCCGGGGCAGTCCCAGGCGGTCCCGGGCGGTCCGGGCGGTCGCGGGCGGTCCGGGGCGGTCCCGGGCGGTCCGGGCGGTCCTGGGCGGTCCGGGGCAGTCCCGGGCGGTCCGGGGCGGTCCCGGGCGGTCCGGGGCGGTCCCGGGCGGTCCCGGGTGGTCCCGGGCGGTCTGGGGCGGTCCCGGGCGGTCCCAGGCGGTCCCGGGCAGTCCCGGGCGGTCCCGGGCGGTCCTGGGCGGTCCCGGGCGTTCCAGGGCGGTCCCGGGCGGTCCAGGGCGGTCCCGGGCGGTCCCGGGCGGTCCCAGGCGTTCCAGGGCGGTCCTGCGCGGTCCCGGGCGGTCCCGGGTGGTCCCGGGCGGTCCCGGGCGGTCCCGGGCGGTCCGAGGCGGTCCCGGACGGTCCGGGGCGGTCCCGGGTGGTCCCGGGCGGTCCGAGGCGGTCCCGGGCGGTCCGGGGCGGTCCCAGGCGGTCCCGGGCGGTCCTGGGCGGTCCCGGGCGGTCCCGGGCGGTCCCGGGCGGTCCGGGGCGGTCCCGGGCGGTCCGGAGAGGTCCCGGGCGGTCCGGGGCGGTCCTGGGCGGTCCGGGGCAGTCCCGGGCGGTCCGGGGCGGTCCCGGGCGGTCCGGGGCGGTCCCGGGCGGTCCCGGGTGGTCCCGGGCGGTCTGGGGCGGTCCCGGGCGGTCCCAGGCGGTCCCGGGCGGTCCCGGGCGGTCCCAGGCGGTCCCGGGCGGTCCCGGGCGTTCCAGGGCGGTCCCGGGCGGTCCCAGGCGTTCCAGGGCGGTCCTGCGCGGTCCCGGGCGGTCCCGGGTGGTCCCGGGCGGTCCCGGGCGGTCCCGGGCGGTCCCGGGCGGTCCCGGGCGGTCCTGGGCGGTCCCGGGCGGTCCGAGGCGGTCCGGGCGGTCCGGAGCGGTCCCAGGCGGTCCCGGGCGGTCCTGGGCGGTCCCGGGCGGTCCCGGGCGGTCCCGGCGGTCCCGGGCGTTCCAGGGCGGTCCCGGGCGGTCCCGGGCGGTCCGGGGCGGTCCTGGGCGGTCCCGTGCGGTCCCGGGCGTTCCCGGGCGGTCCTGGGCGGTCAAGTGCGGTCCCGGGCGGTCCCGGGGCGGTCCCGGGCGGTCCCGGGCGGTCCCGGGCGGTCCCGGGCGGTCCCAGGCGTTCCAGGGCGGTCCCGGGCGGTCCAGGGCGGTCCCCGGGCGGTCCTGGGCGGTCCCGGGCGGTCCGAGGCGGTCCCGGGCGGTCCGGGGCGGTCCCGGGCGGTCCCGGGCGGTCCCTGGCGTTCTAGGGCGGTCCCGGGCGGTCCGGGGCGGTCCCGGGTGGTCTGGGGCGGTTCCGGGCGGTCCTGGGCGATCCCGGGCGGTCTGAGGCGGTCCGGGCGGTCCGGGGCGGTCCCGGGCGGTCTGGGGCGGTCCCGGGCGGTCCGAGGCGGTCCCGGGCGGTCCTGGGCGGTCCCGGGCAGTCCCGGGCGGTCCCGGGCGTTCCAGGGCGGTCCCGGGCGGTCCAGGGCGGTCCCGGGCGGTCCCGGGCGGTCCCGGGCATTCCCGGGCGGTCCCGGGCGGTCCCGGGCGTTCCAGGGCGGTCCCGGGCTGTCCGAGGCGGTCCCGGGCGGTCCGGGGCGGTCCCGGGCGGTCCCGGGCGGTCCCGGGCGGTCCTGGGCGGTCCCGGGCGGTCCCGTGCGGTCCCGGGCGGTCCCGGGCGGTCCCGGGCAGTCCCGGGCGTTCCAGGGCGGTCCCGGGCGGTCCAGGGCGGTCCTGGGCGGTCCCGGGCGGTCCGAGGTGGTCCCGGGCGGTCCGGGGCGGTCCCGGGCAGTCCCGGGCGGTCCCGGGCGTTCTAGGGTGGTCTCGGGCGGTCCGGGGCGGTCCCGGGCGGTCCGGGGCGGTCCCGGGCGGTCCGAGGCGGTCCCGGGCGGTCCGGGGCGGTCCCGGGCAGTCCCGGGCGGTCCCGGGCGGTCCCGTGCGGTCCCGAGCGGTCCCGGGCGGTCCCGGGCGGTCCGGGAAGGTCCCGGGCGGTCCCCGGTGGTCCCGGGCGGTACCGGGCATTCCCGGACGGTCCCGGGCGGTCCCGGGCGGTCCCAGGCGTTCCAGGGCGGTCCCGGGCGGTCCAGGGCGGTCCCGGGCGGTCCCGGGCGGTCCCGGGCATTCCAGGGCGGTCCTGGGCGGTCCCGGGCGGTCCGAGGCGGTCCCGGGCGGTCTGGGCAGTCCCGGGCGGTCCCGGGCGGTCCGAGGCGGTCCCGGGCGGTCCGGGCGGTCCCGGGCGGTCCCGAGCGGTCCCGGGCATTCCAGGGCGGTCCCGGGCGGTCCAAGGCGGTCCCGGGCGGTCCGAGGCGGTCCCGGGCGGTCTGGGCGGTCCCGGGCGGTCCCGGGCGGTCCGGGGCGGTCCCGGGCGGTCCCGGGCGATCCCGGGCGGTCCCGGGAGGTCCCGGGCGGTCCCGGGCGTTCCAGGGCGGTCCCGGGCGGTCCAGGGCGGTCGCGGGCGGTCCCGGGCGGTCCCAGGCGTTCCAGGGCAGTCCTGCGCGGTCCCGGGCGGTCCCGGGTGCTCCCGGGCGGTCCCGGGCGGTCCCGGGCGGTCCCGGGCGGTCCTGGGCGGTCGCGGGCGGTCCGAGGCGGTCCCGGGCGGTCCGGAGCGGTCCCAGGCGGTCCCGGGCGGTCCTGGGCGGTCCCGGGCGGTCCCGGGCGGTCCCGGGCGGTCCGGGCGTTCCAGGGCGGTCCTGGGCGGTCCCGGGCGGTCCGGGGCGGTCCTGGGCGGTCCCGTGCGGTCCCGGGCGGTCCCGGGCGGTCCTGGGCGGTCCAGTGCGGTCCCGGGCGGTCCGGGGCGGTCCCGGGCGGTCCCGGGCGGTCCCGGGCGGTCCCGGGCGGTCCCAGGCGTTCCAGGGCGGTCCCGGGCGGTCCAGGGCGGGTCCCGGGCGGTCCTGGGCGGTCCCGGGCGGTCCGAGGCGGTCCCGGGCGGTCCGGGGCGGTCCCGGGCGGTCCCGGGCAGTCCCGGGCGTTCTAGGGCGGTCCCGGGCGGTCCGGGCGGTCCCGGGTGGTCCGGGGCGGTTCCGGGCGGTCCTGGGCGGGCGATCCCGGGCGGTCTGAGGCGGTCCCGGGCGGTCCGGGGCGGTCCCGGGCGGTCCCGGGCGGTCCCGTGCGGTCCCGGGCGGTCCCGGGCGGTCCCGGGCGGTCTGGGGCGGTCCCGGGCGGTCCGAGGCGGTCCCGGGCAGTCCTGGGCGGTCCCGGGCGGTCCCGGGCGGTCCCGGGCGTTCCAGGGCGGTCCCGGGCGGTCCAGGGCGGTCCCGGGCGGTCCCGGGCGGTCCCGGGCGGTCCCGGGCGGTCCCGGGCGGTCCCGGGCGTTCCAGGGTGGTCCCGGGCTGTCCGAGGCGGTCCCGGGCGGTCCGGGGCGGTCCCGGGCGGTCCCGGGCGGTCCCGGGCGGTCCTGGGCGGTCCCGGGCGGTCCCGGGCGGTCCCGGGCGGTCCCGGGCGGTCCCGGGCGGTCCGGGGCGGTCCCGGGCGGTCCGGGGCGGTCCCGGGGCGATCCGGGGCGGTCCCGGGCGGTCCGAGGCGGTACCGGGCGGTCCGGGGCGGTCCCAGGCGGTCCGAGGCGGTCCTGGGCGGTCCCGGGGCGGTCCGGGGCAGTCCCGGGCGGTCCCGGGCGGTCCGGGGCGGTCCCAGGCGGTCCCGGGCGTTCCCGGGCAGTCCGGGGCGGTCCCGGGCGGTCCGAGGCGGTCCCGGCGGTCGGGCGGTCCCGGGCAGTCCCGGGCGGTCCCGGGCGGTCCCGTGCGGTCCCGAGCGGTCCCGGGCGGTCCCGGGCGGTCCGGGAAGGTCCCGGGCGGTCCCGGGTGCTCCCGGGCGGTCCCGGGCGGTCCCGGGCGGTCCCGGGTGGTCCTGGGCGGTCGCGGGCGGTCCAAGGCGGTCCCGGGCGGTCCGGAGCGGTCCCAGGCGGTCCCGGGCGGTCCTGGGCGGTCCCGGGCGGTCCCGGGCGGTCCCGGGCGGTCCCGGGCGTTCCAGGGCGTCCTGGCGGGGCGGTCCCGGGCGGGTCCGGGGCGCGGTCCCGTGCGGTCCCGGGCGGTCCCGGGCGGTCCTGGGCGGTCCAGTGCGGTCCCGGGCGGTCCGGGGCGGTCCCGGGCGGTCCCGGGCGGTCCCGGGCGGTCCCGGGCGGTCCCCAGGCGTTCCAGGCGGTCCCGGGCGGTCCAGGGCGGTCCCGGGCGGTCCTGGGCGGTCCCGGGCGGTCCGAGGCGGTCCCGGGCGGTCCGGGGCGGTCCCGGGCGGTCCCCGGGCGGTCCCGGGCGTTCTAGGGCGGTCCCGGGCGGTCCGGGGCGGTCCCGGGTGGTCCGGGGCGGTTCCGGGCGGTCCTGGGCGATCCCGGGCGGTCTGAGGCGGTCCCGGGCGGTCCGGGGCGGTCCCGGGCGGTCCCGGGCGGTCCCGTGCGGTCCCGGGCGGTCCCGGGCGGTCCCGGGCGGTCTGGGGCGGTCCCGGGCGGTCCGAGGCGGTCCCGGGCAGTCCTGGGCGGTCCCGGGCGGTCCCGGGCGGTCCCGGGCGTTCCAGGGCGGTCCCGGGCGGTCCAGGGCGGTCCCGGGCGGTCCCGGGCGGTCCCGGGCGGTCCCGGGCGGTCCCGGGCGGTCCCGGGCGTTCCAGGGTGGTCCCGGGCTGTCCGAGGCGGTCCCGGGCGGTCCGGGGCGGTCCCGGGCGGTCCCGGGCGGTCCCGGGCGGTCCTGGGCGGTCCCGGGCGGTCCCGGGCGGTCCCGGGCGGTCCCGGGCGGTCCCGGGCGGTCCGGGGCGGTCCCGGGCGGTCCGGGGCGGTCCCGGGGCGATCCGGGGCGGTCCCGGGCGGTCCGAGGCGGTACCGGGCGGTCCGGGGCGGTCCCAGGCGGTCCGAGGCGGTCCTGGGCGGTCCGGGGCGGTCCGGGGCAGTCCCGGGCGGTCCCGGGCGGTCCGGGGCGGTCCCAGGCGGTCCCGGGCGTTCCCGGGCAGTCCGGGGCGATCCTGGGCGGTCCGGGGCCGTCCCGGGTGGTCCGGGGCGGTCCCGGGCGGTCCGGGCCGGTCCCGGGCGGGTCCCGGGCGGTCCCGGGCGGTCCCGGGCGGTCCCGGCCGGTCCCGTGCGGTCCCGGGCGTTCCCGGGCGGTCCCCGGGCGGTCCCGTGCGGTCCCAGGTGGTCCCGGGCGGTCCCGGGCGGTCAGGGGCAGTCCCGGGCGGTCCCGGGCGGTCCCGGGCGGTCCCGGGCAGTCCCGGGCGTTCCAGGGCGGTCCCGGGCGGTCCAGGGCGGTCCCGAGCGGTCCCGGGCGGTCCGGGCGTTCCAGGGCGGTCCAGGGCAGTCCCGGGCGGTCCCGGGCGGTACCGGGCGGTCCCGGGCGATCCCGGGCGGTCCCGGGCGTTCCAGGGCGGTCCCAGGCAGTCCAGCGCGGTCCCGGGCGGTCCTGGGCGGTCCCGGGCGGTCCGAGGCGGTCCGGGCGGTCCGGGGCAGTCCTGGGCGGTCCTGGGCGGTCTCGGGCGTTCTAGGGCAGTCCCGGGCAGTCCGGGGCGGTCCCGGGCGGTCCGAGGCGGTCCCGGGCGGTCTGGGGCGGTCCCAGGCGGTCCCGGGCGGTCCCGGGCGGTCCCGTGCGGTCTCGGGCGGTCCCGGGCGGTCCCGGGCGGTCCGGGGCGGTCCCGGGCGGTCCCGGGTGGTCCCGCGCGGTCACGGGCGGTCCCGGGCGGTCCCGGGCGGTCCTGGGTGGTCCCGGGCGTTCCAGGGCGGTCCCGGGCGGTCCAGGGCGGTCCCAGGCGGTCCGGGCGGTCCCGGGCGTTCCAGGGCGGTCCTGGGCGGTCCCGGGCGGTCCGAGGCGGTCCCGGGCGGTCCGGGCGGTCCCGGGCGGTCCCGAGCGGTCCCGGGCATTCCAGGGCGGTCCCGGGCGGTCAGGGCAGTCCCGGGCGGTCCGGGCGGTCCTGGGCGGTCCCGGGCGGTCGGGTGTGGTCCTGGGCGGTCCGGGTGCGGAACCGGGTGGTCCGGGGCGGTCCCGGGCGGTCCCGGGCGGTCCCGGGCGGTTTCGGGCGGTCCCGGGCGGTCCAGGTCGGTTCTGGGCGGTCCTGGGCGGTCCCGGGCGTTCCAGGGCGGTCCTGGGCGGTCCCGGGCGGTCCCGGGCGGTCCCGGGCGGTCCTGGGCGGTCCCGGGCGTTCCAGGGCGGTCCCGGGCGGTCCAGGGCGGTTCCGGACGGTCCTGGGCGGTCCCGGGCGGTCCGAGGCGGTTCCCCGGGCGGTCTGGGGCGGTCCCGGGCGGTCCCGGGCGGTCCCAGGCGTTCTAGGGCGGTCCCGGGCGGTCCGGGGCGGTCCCGGGTGGTCCGGGGGCGGTCCCGGGCGGTCCTGGGCGGTCCCGGGCGGTCCAAGGCGGTCCCAGGCGGTACGGGGCGGTCTCGGGCGGTCCCGGGCGGTCCCGTGCGGTCCCGGGCGGTCCCGGGCGGTACCGGGCGGTCTGGGCGGGCCCGGGCGGTCCCAGGCGGTCCCGGGCGGTCCCGGGCGGTCCCGGGCGGTCCGGGGCAGTCCCGGGCGTTCCAGGGCGGTCCCGGGCGGTCCAGGGCGGTCCCGGGCGGTCCCGGGCAGTCCCGGGCGTTCCAGGGCGGTCCTGCACGGTCCCGGGCGGTCCCCGGTTAGTCCAGGGCGGTCCCGGGCGGTCCCGGGCGGTCCCGGGCGTTCCAGGCCGGTCCCGGGCGGTCCAGGGCGGTCCAGGGCGGTCCGGGCGGTCCTGGGCGGTCCCGGGCGATCCGAGGGCGGTCCCGGGCGGTCCGGGGCGGTCCTGGGCGGTACCGGGCGGTCCTGGGCGGTCCCGGGCGGAACCGGGCGGTCCTGGGCGGTCCCGGGCGGTCCCGGGCGGTCCCGGGCGGTCCGGTGCGGTCCCGGGCGGTCCGGGGCGGTCCCGGGCGGTCCCGGGCGGTCCCGGGCGGTCCCGGGCGGTCTCGAGCGTTGCAGGGCGGTCCCGGGTGGTCCAAGGCGGTCCCGGGCGGTCCTGGGCGGTCCCGGGCGGTCGAGGCGGTCCCGGGCGGTCCGGGGCGGTCCCGGGCGGTCCCGGGCGGTCCCGGGCGGTCCCCGGGCATTCTAGGGCGGTCCCCGGCGGTCCGGGGCGGTCCCGGGTGGTCCGCGGCGGTTCCGGGCGGTCCTGGGCGGTCCCGGGCGGTCCGAGGCGGTCCCGGGCGGTCCGGGGCGGTCCCGGGCGGTCCCGGGCGGTCCCGTGCGGTCCCTGGCGGTCCCGGGGCGGTCCCGGGCGGTCCCGGGCGGTCAGGGCGGTCTGGGGCGGTCCCGGGCGGTCCCAGGCGGTCCTGGGCGGTCCTGGGCGGTCCCGCGCGGTCCCGGGCGGTCCCAGGCGTTCCAGGGCGGTCCCGGGCGGTCCAGGGCGGTCCAGGGCGGTCCCGGGCGGTCCCGGGCGGTTCCGGGCGTTCCAGGGCGGTCCCGGGCAGTCCTTTGCGGTCCCGGGCGGTCCTGGGCGGTCCCGGGCGGTCCGAGGCGGTCCCGGGCGGTCCGGGGCGGTACCGGGCGGTCCCGGGCGGTCCCGGGCGAATCTAGGGTGGTCCCGGGCGGTCCGGGGCAGTCCCGGGCAGTCCCGGGCGGTCCCGGGCAGTCCGGGGCGGTCCCGGGCGGTCCGGGGCGGTCCCGGGCGGTCCGGGGCGGTCCCGGGGCGATCCGGGGCGGTCCCGGGCGGTCCGAGGCGGTACCGGGCGGTCCGGGGCGGTCCCAGGCGGTCCGAGGCGGTCCCGGGCGGTCCGGGGCGGTCCAGGGCAGTCCCGGGCGGTCCCGGGCGGTCCGGGGCGGTCCCAGGCGGTCCCGGGCGTTCCCGGGCAGTCCGGGGCGATCCTGGGCGGTCCGGGGCCGTCCCGGGTGGTCCCGGGGCGGTCCCGGGCGGTCCGGGCCGGTCCCGGGCGGTCCCGGGCGGTCCCGGGCGGTCCCGGGCGGTCCGGCCGGTCCCGTGCGGTCCCGGGCGGTCCCGGGCGGTCCCGGGCGGTCCCGTGCGGTCCCAGGTGGTCCCGGGCGGTCCCGGGCGGTCAGGGGCGGTCCCGGGTGGTCCCGGGCGGTCCCGGGCGGTCCCGGGCAGTCCTGGGCGGTCCTGGGCGGTCTCGGGCGTTCTAGGGTGGTCCCGGGCAGTCCGGGGCGGTCCCGGGCGGTCCCGAGGCGGTCCCGGGCGGTCTGGGCGGTCCCAGGCGGTCCCGGGCGGTCCCGGGCGGTCCCGTGCGGTCTCGGGCGGTCCCGGGCGGTCCCGGGCGGTCCGGGGCGGTCCTGGGCGGTCCCGGGTGGTCCCGCGCGGTCACGGGCGGGTCCCGGGCGGTCCCGGGCGGTCTGGGTGGTCCCGGGCGTTCCAGGGCGGTCCCGGGCGGTCCAGGCGGTCCCAGGCGGTCCCGGGCGGTCCCGGGCGTTCCAGGGCGGTCCTGGGCGGTCCCGGGCGGTCCCGAGGCGGTCCCGGGCGGGTCCGGGCGGTCCCGGGCGGTCCCGAGCGGTCCCGGGCATTCCAGGGCGGTCCCGGGCGGTCAGGGGCAGTCCCGGGCGGTCCGGGGGCGGTCCTGGGCGGTCCCGGGCGGTCGGGTGTGGTCCTGGGCGGTCCGGGTGCGGTACCGGGCGGTCCGGGGTGGTCCCGGGCGGTCCTGGGCGGTCCCGGGCGGTTTCGGGCGGTCCCGGGCGGTCCAGGGCGGTTCTGGGCGGTCCTGGGCGGTCCCGGGCGTTCCAGGGCGGTCCTGGGCGGTCCCGGGCGGTCCCGGGCGGTCCCGGGCGGTCCTGGGCGGTCCCGGGCGTTCCAGGGCGGTCCCGGGCGGTCCAGGGCGGTTCCGGACGGTCCTGGGCGTTCCCGGGCGGTCCGAGGCGGTTCCGGCGGTCTGGGGCGGTCCCGGGCGGTCCCGGGCGGTCCCAGGCGTTCTAGGGCGGTCCCGGGCGGTCCGGGGCGGTCCCGGGTGGTCCGGGCGGTCCGGGCGGTCCAAGGCGGTCCCAGGGCGGTCCGGGGCGGTCTCGGGCGGTCCCGGGCGGTCCCGTGCGGTCCCGGGCGGTCCCGGGCGGTACCGGGCGGTCTGGGCGGGCCCCGGGCGGTCCCAGGCGGTCCCGGGCGGTCCCGGGCAGTCCCGGGCGGTCCGGGGCAGTCCCGGGCGTTCCAGGGCGGTCCCGGGCGGTCCAGGGCGGTCCCGGGCGGTCCCGGGCAGTCCCGGGCGTTCCAGGGCGGTCCTGCACGGTCCCCGGGCGGTCCCCGGTTAGTCCAGGGCGGTCCCGGGCGGTCCCGGGCGGTCCCGGGCGTTCCAGGCCGGTCCCCGGGCGGTCCAGGGCGGTCCAGGGCGGTCCCGGGCGGTCCTGGGCGGTCCCGGGCGATCCGAGGCGGTCCCGGGCGGTCCGGGGCGGTCCTGGGCGGTACCGGGCGGTCCTGGGCGGTCCCGGGCGGTCCCGGGCGGTCCTGGGCGGTCCCGGGCGGTCCCGGGCGGTCCCGGGCGGTCCGGTGCGGTCCCGGGCGGTCCGGGGCGGTCCCGGGCGGTCCCGGGCGGTCCCGGGCGGTCCCGGGCGGTCTCGAGCGTTGCAGGGCGGTCCCGGGCGGTCCAAGGCGGTCCCGGGCGGTCCTGGGCGGTCCCGGGCGGTCCGAGGCGGTCCCGGGCGGTCCGGGGCGGTCCCGGGCGGTCCCGGGCGGTCCCGGGCGGTTCCGGGCATTCTAGGGCGGTCCCCGGCGGTCCGGGGCGGTCCCGGGTGGTCCGCGGCGGTTCCGGGCGGTCCTGGGCGGTCCCGGGCGGTCCGAGGCGGTCCCGGGCGGTCCGGGGCGGTCCCGGGCGGTCCCGGGCGGTCCCGTGCGGTCCCTGGCGGTCCCGGGCGGTCCCGGGCGGTCCCGGGCGGTCCAGGGCGGTCTGGGGCGGTCCCCGGCGGTCCCAGGCGGTCCTGGGCGGTCCTGGGCGGTCCCGCGCGGTCCCGGGCGGTCCCAGGCGTTCCAGGGCGGTCCCGGGCGGTCCAGGGCGGTCCAGGGCGGTCCCGGGCGGTCCCGGGCGGTTCCGGGCGTTTCCAGGGCGGTCCCGGGCGGTCCTTTGCGGTCCCGGGCGGTCCTGGGCGGTCCCGGGCGGTCCGAGGCGGTCCCGGGCGGTCCGGGGCGGTACCGGGCGGTCCCGGGCGGTCCCGGGCGATCTAGGGGTGGTCCCGGGCGGTCCGGGGCAGTCCCGGGCGGTCCGGGGCGGTCCAGGGCGGTCCGGGGCGGTACCGGGCGGTCCCGGGCGGTCCCGGGCGATCTAGGGTGGTCCCGGGCGGTCCGGGGCAGTCCCGGGCAGTCCCGGGCGGTCCCGGGCAGTCCGGGGCGGTCCCGGGCGGTCCGGGGCGGTCCCGGCGGTCCGGGGCGGTCCCGGGGCGATCCGGGGCGGTCCCGGGCGGTCCGAGGCGGTACCGGGCGGTCCGGGGCGGTCCCAGGCGGTCCGAGGCGGTCCCGGGCGGTCCGGGGCGGTCCGGGGCAGTCCCGGGCGGTCCCGGGCGGTCCGGGGCGGTCCCAGGCGGTCCCGGGCGTTCCCGGGCAGTCCGGGGCGATCCCTGGGCGGTCCGGGGCCGTCCCGGGTGGTCCGGGGCGGTCCCGGGCGGTCCGGGCCGGTCCCGGGCGGTCCCGGGCGGTCCCGGGCGGTCCCGGGCGGTCCCGGCCGGTCCCGTGCGGTCCCGGGCGGTCCCGGGCGGTCCCGGGCGGTCCCGTGCGGTCCCAGGTGGTCCCGGGCGGTCCCCGGGCGGTCAGGGGCGGTCCCGGGCGGTCCCGGGCGGTCCCGGGCGGTCCCGGGCAGTCCCGGGCGTTCCAGGGCGGTCCCGGGCGGTCCAGGGCGGTCCCGAGCGGTCCCGGGCGGTCCCGGGCGTTCCAGGGCGGTCCAGGGCAGTCCCGGGCGGTCCCGGGCGGTCCCAGGTGGTCCCGGGCGATCCCGGGCGGTCCCGGGCGTTCCAGGGCGGTCCCAGGCAGTCCAGGGCGGTCCCGGGCGGTCCTGGGCGGTCCCGGGCGGTCCGAGGCGGTCCCGGGCGGTCCGGGGCAGTCCTGGGCGGTCCTGGGCGGTCTCGGGCGTTCTAGGGCGGTCCCGGGCAGTCCGGGGCGGTCCCGGGCGGTCCGACGCGGTCCCGGGCGGTCCGGGGCGGTCCCAGGCGGTCGCGGGCAGTCCCGGGCGGTCCCGTGCGGTCCCGGGCGGTCCCGGGCGGTCCCGGGCGGTCCGGGGCGGTCCCGGGCGGTCCCGGGTGGTCCCACGCGGTCACGGGCGGTCCCGGGCGGTCCCGGGCGGTCCTGGCGGTCCCGGGCGTCCAGGGCGGTCCCGGGCGGTCCAGGGCGGTCCCAGGCGGTCCCGGGCGGTCCCGGGCGTTCCAGGGCGGTCCTGGGCGGTCCCGGGCGGTCCGAGGTGGTCCCGGGCGGTCCGGGCGGTCCCGGGCGGTCCCGAGCGGTCCCGGGCATTCCAGGGCGGTCCCGGGCGGTCAGGGGCGGTCCTGGGCGGTCCCGGGCGGTCGGGTGTGGTCCTGGGCGGTCCGGGTGCGGTACCGGGCGGTCCGGGGCGGTCCCGGGCGGTCCCGGGCGGTCCCGGGCGGTCTCGGGCGGTCCCGGGCGGTCCAGGGCGGTTCTGGGCGGTCCTGGGCGGTCCCGGGCGTTCCAGGGCGGTCCTGGGCGGTCCCGGGCGGTCCCGGGCGGTCCCGGGCGGTCCTGGGCGGTCCCGGGCGTTCCAGGGCGGTCCCGGGCGGTCCAGGGCGGTTCCGGACGGTCCTGGGCGGTCCCGGGCGGTCCGAGGCGGTTCCGGGCGGTCTGGGGCGGTCCCGGGCGGTCCCGGGCGGTCCCAGGCGTTCTAGGGCGGTCCCGGGTGGTCCGGGGCGGTCCCGGGTGGTCCGGGGCGGTCCCGGGCGGTCCTGGGCGGTCCCGGGCGGTCCAAGGCGGTCCCAGGCGGTCCGGGGCGGTCTCGGGCGGTCCCGGGCGGTCCCGTGCGGTCCCGGGCGGTACCGGGCGGTCTGGGGCGGGCCCGGGCGGTCCCAGGCGGTCCCGGGCGGTCCCGGGCGGTCCCGGGCGGTCCGGGCAGTCCCGGGCGTTCCAGGGCGGTCCCGGGCGGTCCAGGCGGTCCCGGGCGGTCCCGGGCAGTCCCGGGCGTTCCAGGGCGGTCCTGCACGGTCCCGGGCGGTCCCGGGTTAGTCCCGGGCGGTCCCGGGCGGTCCCGGGCGGTCCCGGGCGTTCCAGGGCGGTCCCGGGCGGTCCAGGGCGGTCCAGGGCGGTCCCCGGCGGTCCTGGGCGGTCCCGGGCGATCCGAGGCGGTCCCGGGCGGTCCGGGGCGGTCCTGGGCGGTACCGGGCGGTCCTGGGCGGTCCCGGGCGGTCCCGGGCGGTCCCGGGCGGTCCCGGGCGGTCCCGGGCGGTCCCGGGCGGTCCGGTGCGGTCCCGGGCGGTCCGGGGCGGTCCCGGGCGGTCCCGGGCGGTCCCGGGCGGTCCCGGGCGGTCTCGAGCGTTGCAGGGCGGTCCCGGGCGGTCCAAGGCGGTCCCGGGCGGTCCTGGGCGGTCCCGGGCGGTCCAAGGCGGTCCCGGGCGGTCCGGGGCGGTCCCGGGCAGTCCCGGGCGGTCCCGGGCATTCTAGGGCGGTCCCCGGCGGTCCGGGGCGGTCCCGGGTGGTCCGCGGCGGTTCCGGGCGGTCCTGGGTGGTCCCGGGCGGTCCGAGGCGGTCCCGGGCGGTCCGGGGCGGTCCCGGGCGGTCCCCGGGCGGTCCCGTGCGGTCCCTGGCGGTCCCGGGCGGTCCCGGGCGGTCCCGGGCGGTCCAGGGCGGTCTGGGGCGGTCCCGGGCGGTCCCAGGCGGTCCTGGGCGGTCCTGGGCGGTCCCGCGTGGTCCCGGGCGGTCCCAGGCGTTCCAGGGCGGTCCCGGGCGGTCCAGGGCGGTCCAGGGCGGTCCCGGGCGGTCCCAGGCGGTTCCGGGCGTTCCAGGGCGGTCCCGGGCGGTCCTTTGCGGTCCCGGGCGGTCCTGGGCGGTCCCGGGCGGTCCGAGGCGGTCCCGGGCGGTCCGGGGCGGTACCGGGCGGTCCCGGGCGGTCCCGGGCGATCTAGGGTGGTCCCGGGCGGTCCGGGGCAGTCCCGGGCGGTCCGGGGCGGTCCAGGGCGGTCCGAGGCGGTCCCGGGCGGTCCGGGGCGGTCCCGGGCGGTCCCGGGCGGTCCCGGGCGGTCCCGTGCGGTCCCGGGCGGTCCCGGGCGGTCCCGGGCAGTCCGGGGGCGGTCCCGGGCGGTCCCGGGTGGTCCCGGGCAGTCCCGGGCGTTCCCGGGCGGTCCCGGGCGGTCCCCGGGCGGTCCCGGGCGTTTCAGGGCGGTCCCGGGCGGTCCAGGGCGGTCCCGGGCGGTCCCGGGCGGTCCCGGGCATTCCAGGGCGGTCCTGGGCGGTCCCGGGCGTTCCGAGGCGGTCCCGGGCGGTCCGGGCGGTCCCGGGCGGTCCCGAGCGGTCCCGGGCATTCCAGGGCGGTCCCGGGCGGTCCAAGGCGGTCCCGGGCGGTCCGGGGGCGGTCCCGAGCGGTCCCTGGGCGGACCCGGGCGGTCCGAGGCGGTCCCGGGCGGTCCGGGGCGGTCCCGGGCGGTCCCGGGCGGTCCGGGGCGGTCCCGGGCGGTCCCGGGCGATCCCGGGCGGTCCCGGGCGGTCCCGGGCGGTCCTGGGCGGTCCGGGGCGGTCCCGGGTGGTCCGGGTGTGGTCCTGGGCGGTCCGGGTGCGGTCCTGGGCGGTCCAGGCGGTCCCGGGCGGTCCCAGGCGGTCCCGGCGGTCTCGCTCGGGCAGTCCCGGGCGGTCCAAGGCGGGTTCTGGGCGGTCCTGGGCGGTCCCGTGCGTTCCAGGGCGGTCCTTGGCGGTCTCGGGCGGTCCAGGGTGGTCCCGGGCAGTCCTGGGCGGTCCCGGGCGGTCCGAGGTGGTCCTGGGCGGTCCGGGGCGGTCCCGGGCGGTCCCGGGCGGTCCCGGGCGTTCTAGGGCGGTCACGGGCGGTCCGGGGCGGTCGCGGGTGGTTCGGGGCGGTCCCGGGCGGTCCTGGGCGGTCCCGGGCGGTCCGAGGCGGTCCCGGGCGGTCTGGGGCGGTCCCGGGCGGTCCCGGGCGGTCCTGGGCGGTCCCGTGCGGTCCCGGGCGGTCCCGGGCGGTCTGGGGCGGTCCCGGGTGGTCCCAGGCGGTCCCGCGCGGTCCCAGGCGGTCCCGGGCGGTCCCGGACGGTCCCGGGCGTTCCAGGGCGGTCCCGGGCGGTCCAGGGCGGTCCCGGGCGGTCCCGGGCGGTCCCGGGTGGTCCCAGGCGGTCCCGGGCGGTCCAGGGCGGTCCCAGGCTGTCCCGGGCGGTCCCGGGCGTTCCAGGGCGGTCCCGGGAGGTCCAGGGCGGTCCCGGGCGGTCCCGGGCGGTCCCGGGCGTTCCAGAGCGGTCCTGGGCGGTCCCGGGCGGTCCCGGGCGGTCCCGGGCGGTCCCGGGCGGTCGCGGGCGGTCCCGGGCGGTCCCGGGCGTTCCATGGCGGTCCCGGGCGGTCCAGGGCGGTCCCGGGCGGTCCTGGGCGGTCCCGGGCGGTCCAAGGCGGTCCCGGGCGGTCAGGGGCGGTCCCGGGTGGTCCCGGGCGGTCCCGGGCGTTCTAGGGCGGTCCCGGGCGGTCCGGGGCGGTCCCGGGCGGTCCGGGGCGGTCCCGGGCGGTCCTGGGCAGTCCCGGGCGGTCTGAGGCGGTCCCAGGCGGTCCGGGGCGGTCCCGGGCGGTCCTGGGCGGTCCCGGGCGGTCCCGTGCGGTCCCGGGCGGTCCCGGGCAGTCCCGGGCGGTCCGGGGTGGTCCCGGGCGGTCCCGGGTGGTCCCGGGCGGTCCCGGGCGGTCTCGGGCGGTCGCGGGCGGTCCCGGGCAGTCCCGGGTGTTCCAGGGCGGTCCCAGGCTGTCCAGGGCGGTCCAGAGCGGTCCCGGGCGGTCCCGGGCGGTCCCGGGCGGTCCCGGGCGTTCCAGGGCGGTCCTGGGCGGTCCCGGCGGTCCGAGGCGGTCCCGGGCGGTCCCGGGCAGTCCCGAGCGGTCCCGGGCATTCCAGGGCGGTCCCGGTCGGTCCGGGGCGGTCCCGGGCGGTCCGAGGCGGTCCCGGGCGGTCCTGGGCGGTCCCGGGCGGTCCCGAGGCGGTCCCGGGCGGTCCGGGGCGGTCCCGGGCGGTCCCGGGCGGTCCCGGGCGGTCCCGTGCGGTCCCGGGCGGTCCCGGGCGGTCCCGGGCGGTCCGGGGCGGTCCCGGGCGGTCCCGGGTGGTCCCGGGCGGTCCCGGGGCGGTCCCGGGCGGTCCCGGGCGGTCCCGGGCAGTCCCGGGCGTTCCAGGGCGGTCCCGGGCGGTGCAGGGCAGTCCAGAGCGGTCCCGGGTGGTCCCGGGCGGTCCCGGGCGTTCCAGGGCGGTCCTGGGCGGTCCCGGCGGTCCGAGGCGGTCCCGGGCGGTCCGGGCGGTCCCGGGCGGTCCCGAGCGGTCCCGGGCATTACAGGGCGGTCCCGGGCGGTCCTGGGCGGTCCCGGGCGGTCCGAGGCGGTCCCGGGCGGTCCTGGGCGGTCCCGGGCGGTCCGAGGCGGTCCCGGGCGGTCCCAGGCGGTCCCGGGCGGTCCCGGGCGGTCCCAGGCGGTCCCGGGCGGTCGGGGCGGTCCCGGGCTGTCCGGGTGTGGTCCCGGGCGGTCCCGTGCGGTCCCGGGCGGTCCCGGGCGGTCCCGGGCAGTCCGGGGCGGTCCCGGGCGGTCCCGGGTGGTCCCGGGCAGTCCCGGGCGTTCCCGGGCGGTCCCGGGCGGTCCCGGGCGGTCCCGGGCGTTTCAGGGCGGTCCCGGGCGGTCCAGGGCGGTCCCGGGCGGTCCCGGGCGGTCCCGGGCATTCCAGGGCGGTCCTGGGCGGTCCCGGGCGTTCCGAGGCGGTCCCGGGCGGTCCGGGCGGTCCCGGGCGGTCCCGAGCGGTCCCGGGCATTCCAGGGCGGTCCCGGGCGGTCCAAGGCGGTCCCGGGCGGTCCGGGGCGGTCCCGGGCGGTCCTGGGCGGACCCGGGCGGTCCGAGGCGGTCCCGGGCGGTCCGGGGCGGTCCCGGGCGGTCCCGGGCGGTCCGGGGCGGTCCCGGGCGGTCCCGGGCGATCCCGGGCGGTCCCGGGCGGTCCCGGGCGGTCCTGGGCGGTCCGGGGCGGTCCCGGGTGGTCCGGGTGTGGTCCTGGGCGGTCCGGGTGCGGTCCTTTGCGGTCCAGGGCGGTCCCGGGCGGTCCCAGGCGGTCCCGGGCGGTCTCGGGCAGTCCCGGGCGGTCCAAGGCGGTTCTGGGCGGTCCTGGGCGGTCCCGTGCGTTCCAGGGCGGTCCTTGGCGGTCTCGGGCGGTCCAGGGTGGTCCCGGGCAGTCCAGGGCGGTCCCGGGCGGTCCAGGGCGGTCCAGGGCGGTCCCCGGCGGTCCTGGGCGGTCCCGGGCGATCCGAGGCGGTCCCGGGCGGTCCGGGGCGGTCCTGGGCGGTACCGGGCGGTCCTGGGCGGTCCCGGGCGGTCCCGGGCGGTCCCGGGCGGTCCCGGGCGGTCCCGGGCGGTCCCGGGCGGTCCGGTGCGGTCCCGGGCGGTCCGGGGCGGTCCCGGGCGGTCCCGGGCGGTCCCGGGCGGTCCCGGGCGGTCTCGAGCGTTGCAGGGCGGTCCCGGGCGGTCCAAGGCGGTCCCGGGCGGTCCTGGGCGGTCCCGGGCGGTCCAAGGCGGTCCCGGGCGGTCCGGGGCGGTCCGGGCGGTCCCGGCAGTCCCGGGCGGTCCCGGGCATTCTAGGGCGGTCCCCGGCGGTCCGGGGCGGTCCCGGGTGGTCCGCGGCGGTTCCGGGCGGTCCTGGGTGGTCCCGGGCGGTCCGAGGCGGTCCCGGGCGGTCCGGGGCGGTCCCGGGCGGTCCCGGGCGGTCCCGTGCGGTCCCTGGCGGTCCCGGGCGGTCCCGGGCGGTCCCGGGCGGTCCAGGGCGGTCTGGGGCGGTCCCGGGCGGTCCCAGGCGGTCCTGGGCGGTCCTGGGCGGTCCCGCGTGGTCCCGGGCGGTCCCAGGCGTTCCAGGGCGGTCCCGGGCGGTCCAGGGCGGTCCAGGGCGGTCCCGGGCGGTCCCAGGCGGTTCCGGGCGTTCCAGGGCGGTCCCGGGCGGTCCTTTGCGGTCCCGGGCGGTCCTGGGCGGTCCCGGGCGGTCCGAGGCGGTCCCGGGCGGTCCGGGGCGGTACCGGGCGGTCCCGGGCGGTCCCGGGCGATCTAGGGTGGTCCCGGGCGGTCCGGGGCAGTCCCGGGCGGTCCGGGGCGGTCCAGGGCGGTCCGAGGCGGTCCCGGGCGGTCCGGGGCGGTCCCGGGCGGTCCCGGGCGGTCCCGGGCGGTCCCGTGCGGTCCCGGGCGGTCCCGGGCGGTCCCGGGCAGTCCGGGGCGGTCCCGGGCGGTCCCGGGTGGTCCCGGGCAGTCCCGGGCGTTCCCGGGCGGTCCCGGGCGGTCCCGGGCGGTCCCGGGCGTTTCAGGGCGGTCCCGGGCGGTCCAGGGCGGTCCCGGGCGGTCCCGGGCGGTCCCGGGCATTCCAGGGCGGTCCTGGGCGGTCCCGGGCGTTCCGAGGCGGTCCCGGGCGGTCCGGGCGGTCCCGGGCGGTCCCGAGCGGTCCCGGGCATTCCAGGGCGGTCCCGGGCGGTCCAAGGCGGTCCCGGGCGGTCCGGGGCGGTCCCGAGCGGTCCTGGGCGGACCCGGGCGGTCCGAGGCGGTCCCGGGCGGTCCGGGCGGTCCCGGGCGGTCCCGGGCGGTCCGGGGCGGTCCCGGGCGGTCCCGGGCGATCCCGGGCGGTCCCGGGCGGTCCCGGGCGGTCCTGGGCGGTCCGGGGCGGTCCCGGGTGGTCCGGGTGTGGTCCTGGGCGGTCCGGGTGCGGTCCTGGGCGGTCCAGGGCGGTCCCGGGCGGTCCCAGGCGGTCCCGGGCGGTCCGGGGCGGTCCCGGGCGGTCCCGGGCGGTCCCGGGCGTTCTAGGGCGGTCACGGGCGGTCCGGGGCGGTCGCGGGTGGTTCGGGGCGGTCCCGGGCGGTCCTGGGCGGTCCCGGGCGGTCCGAGGCGGTCCCGGGCGGTCTGGGGCGGTCCCGGGCGGTCCCGGGCGGTCCTGGGCGGTCCCGTGCGGTCCCGGGCGGTCCCGGGCGGTCTGGGGCGGTCCCGGGTGGTCCCAGGCGGTCCCGCGCGGTCCCAGGCGGTCCCGGGCGGTCCCGGACGGTCCCGGGCGTTCCAGGGCGGTCCCGGGCGGTCCAGGGCGGTCCCGGGCGGTCCCGGGCGGTCCCGGGTGGTCCCAGGCGGTCCCGGGCGGTCCAGGGCGGTCCCAGGCTGTCCCGGGCGGTCCCGGGCGTTCCAGGGCGGTCCCGGGAGGTCCAGGGCGGTCCCGGGCGGTCCCGGGCGGTCCCGGGCGTTCCAGAGCGGTCCTGGGCGGTCCCGGGCGGTCCCGGGCGGTCCCGGGCGGTCCCGGGCGGTCGCGGGCGGTCCCGGGCGGTCCCGGGCGTTCCATGGCGGTCCCGGGCGGTCCAGGGCGGTCCCGGGCGGTCCTGGGCGGTCCCGGGCGGTCCAAGGCGGTCCCGGGCGGTCAGGGGCGGTCCCGGGTGGTCCCGGGCGGTCCCGGGCGTTCTAGGGCGGTCCCGGGCGGTCCGGGGCGGTCCCGGGCGGTCCGGGGCGGTCCCGGGCGGTCCTGGGCAGTCCCGGGCGGTCTGAGGCGGTCCCAGGCGGTCCGGGGCGGTCCCGGGCGGTCCTGGGCGGTCCCGGGCGGTCCCGTGCGGTCCCGGGCGGTCCCGGGCAGTCCCGGGCGGTCCGGGGTGGTCCCGGGCGGTCCCGGGTGGTCCCGGGCGGTCCCGGGCGGTCTCGGGCGGTCGCGGGCGGTCCCGGGCAGTCCCGGGTGTTCCAGGGCGGTCCCAGGCTGTCCAGGGCGGTCCAGAGCGGTCCCGGGCGGTCCCGGGCGGTCCCGGGCGGTCCCGGGCGTTCCAGGGCGGTCCTGGGCGGTCCCGGCGGTCCGAGGCGGTCCCGGGCGGTCCCGGGCAGTCCCGAGCGGTCCCGGGCATTCCAGGGCGGTCCCGGTCGGTCCGGGGCGGTCCCGGGCGGTCCGAGGCGGTCCCGGGCGGTCCTGGGCGGTCCCGGGCGGTCCGAGGCGGTCCCGGGCGGTCCGGGGCGGTCCCGGGCGGTCCCGGGCGGTCCCGGGCGGTCCCGTGCGGTCCCGGGCGGTCCCGGGCGGTCCCGGGCGGTCCGGGGCGGTCCCGGGCGGTCCCGGGTGGTCCCGGGCGGTCCCGGGGCGGTCCCGGGCGGTCCCGGGCGGTCCCGGGCAGTCCCGGGCGTTCCAGGGCGGTCCCGGGCGGTGCAGGGCAGTCCAGAGCGGTCCCGGGTGGTCCCGGGCGGTCCCGGGCGTTCCAGGGCGGTCCTGGGCGGTCCCGGCGGTCCGAGGCGGTCCCGGGCGGTCCGGGCGGTCCCGGGCGGTCCCGAGCGGTCCCGGGCATTACAGGGCGGTCCCGGGCGGTCCTGGGCGGTCCCGGGCGGTCCGAGGCGGTCCCGGGCGGTCCTGGGCGGTCCCGGGCGGTCCGAGGCGGTCCCGCGCGGTCCCAGGCGGTCCCGGGCGGTCCCGGGCGGTCCCAGGCGGTCCCGGGCGGTCGGGGCGGTCCCGGGCTGTCCGGGTGTGGTCCCGGGCGGTCCCGTGCGGTCCCGGGCGGTCCCGGGCGGTCCCGGGCAGTCCGGGGCGGTCCCGGGCGGTCCCGGGTGGTCCCGGGCAGTCCCGGGCGTTCCCGGGCGGTCCCGGGCGGTCCCGGGCGGTCCCGGGCGTTTCAGGGCGGTCCCGGGCGGTCCAGGGCGGTCCCGGGCGGTCCCGGGCGGTCCCGGGCATTCCAGGGCGGTCCTGGGCGGTCCCGGGCGTTCCGAGGCGGTCCCGGGCGGTCCGGGCGGTCCCGGGCGGTCCCGAGCGGTCCCGGGCATTCCAGGGCGGTCCCGGGCGGTCCAAGGCGGTCCCGGGCGGTCCGGGGCGGTCCCGGGCGGTCCTGGGCGGACCCGGGCGGTCCGAGGCGGTCCCGGGCGGTCCGGGGCGGTCCCGGGCGGTCCCGGGCGGTCCGGGGCGGTCCCGGGCGGTCCCGGGCGATCCCGGGCGGTCCCGGGCGGTCCCGGGCGGTCCTGGGCGGTCCGGGGCGGTCCCGGGTGGTCCGGGTGTGGTCCTGGGCGGTCCGGGTGCGGTCCTTTGCGGTCCAGGGCGGTCCCGGGCGGTCCCAGGCGGTCCCGGGCGGTCTCGGGCAGTCCCGGGCGGTCCAAGGCGGTTCTGGGCGGTCCTGGGCGGTCCCGTGCGTTCCAGGGCGGTCCTTGGCGGTCTCGGGCGGTCCAGGGTGGTCCCGGGCAGTCCTGGGCGGTCCCGGGCGGTCCGAGGTGGTCCTGGGCGGTCCGGGGCGGTCCCGGGCGGTCCCGGGCGGTCCCGGGCGTTCTAGGGCGGTCACGGGCGGTCCGGGGCGGTCGCGGGTGGTTCGGGGCGGTCCCGGGCGGTCCTGGGCGGTCCCGGGCGGTCCGAGGCGGTCCCGGGCGGTCTGGGGCGGTCCCGGGCGGTCCCGGGCGGTCCTGGGCGGTCCCGTGCGGTCCCGGGCGGTCCCGGGCGGTCTGGGGCGGTCCCGGGTGGTCCCAGGCGGTCCCGCGCGGTCCCAGGCGGTCCCGGGCGGTCCCGGACGGTCCCGGGCGTTCCAGGGCGGTCCCGGGCGGTCCAGGGCGGTCCCGGGCGGTCCCGGGCGGTCCCGGGTGGTCCCAGGCGGTCCCGGGCAGTCCAGGGCGGTCCCAGGCTGTCCCGGGCGGTCCCGGGCGTTCCAGGGCGGTCCCGGGAGGTCCAGGGCGGTCCCGGGCGGTCCCGGGCGGTCCCGGGCGTTCCAGAGCGGTCCTGGGCGGTCCCGGGCGGTCCCGGGCGGTCCCGGGCGGTCCCGGGCGGTCGCGGGCGGTCCCGGGCGGTCCCGGGCGTTCCATGGCGGTCCCGGGCGGTCCAGGGCGGTCCCGGGCGGTCCTGGGCGGTCCCGGGCGGTCCAAGGCGGTCCCGGGCGGTCCGGGGCGGTCCCGGGTGGTCCCGGGCGGTCCCGGGCGTTCTAGGGCGGTCCCGGGCGGTCCGGGGCGGTCCCGGGCGGTCCGGGGCGGTCCCGGGTGGTCCTGGGCAGTCCCGGGCGGTCTGAGGCGGTCCCAGCCGGTCCGGGGCGGTCCCGGGCGGTCCTGGGCGGTCCCGGGCGGTCCCGTGCGGTCCCGGGCGGTCCCGGGCAGTCCCGGGCGGTCCGGGGTGGTCCCGGGCGGTCCCGGGTGGTCCCGGGCGGTCCCGGGCGGTCTCGGGCGGTCGCGGGCGGTCCCGGGCAGTCCCGGGTGTTCCAGGGCGGTCCCAGGCTGTCCAGGGCGGTCCAGAGCGGTCCCGGGCGGTCCCGGGCGGTCCCGGGCGGTCCCGGGCGTTCCAGGGCGGTCCTGGGCGGTCCCGGCGGTCCGAGGCGGTCCCGGGCGGTCCCGGGCAGTCCCGAGCGGTCCCGGGCATTCCAGGGCGGTCCCGGTCGGTCCGGGGCGGTCCCGGGCGGTCCGAGGCGGTCCCGGGCGGTCCTGGGCGGTCCCGGGCGGTCCGAGGCGGTCCCGGGCGGTCCGGGGCGGTCCCGGGCGGTCCCGGGCGGTCCCGGGCGGTCCCGTGCGGTCCCGGGCGGTCCCGGGCGGTCCCGGGCGGTCCGGGGCGGTCCCGGGCGGTCCCGGGTGGTCCCGGGCGGTCCCGGGGCGGTCCCGGGCGGTCCCGGGCGGTCCCGGGCAGTCCCGGGCGTTCCAGGGCGGTCCCGGGCGGTGCAGGGCAGTCCAGAGCGGTCCCGGGTGGTCCCGGGCGGTCCCGGGCGTTCCAGGGCGGTCCTGGGCGGTCCCGGCGGTCCGAGGCGGTCCCGGGCGGTCCGGGCGGTCCCGGGCGGTCCCGAGCGGTCCCGGGCATTACAGGGCGGTCCCGGGCGGTCCTGGGCGGTCCCGGGCGGTCCGAGGCGGTCCCGGGCGGTCCTGGGCGGTCCCGGGCGGTCCGAGGCGGTCCCGGGCCGTCCCAGGCGGTCCCGGGCGGTCCCGGGAGGTCCCGGGCGGTCCCGGGCGGTCGGGGCGGTCCCGGGCTGTCCGGGTGTGGTCCTGGGCGGTCCGGGTGCGGTCCCGGGCGGTCCGGGGCGGTCCCGGGCGGTCCCGGGCGGTCCCGGGCGGTCCCGGGTGGTCCCGGGCGGTCCCGGGCGGTCCCGGGCGGTCCCGGCGGTCCAGGGCGGTCCCGGGCGGTCCCAGGCGGTCCCCGACGGTCCCGGGCGGTCCGGGGCGATCCCGGGCGGTCCCGGGCGGTCCCGGGCGGTCCCGGGCCGTCCCGGGCGGTCCGGGGCGGTCCCGGGCGGTCCGGGGTGGTCCCGCGTGGTCCGGGGCGGTCCCGGGCGGTCCAGGGCGGTCCCGGGCGGTCCCGGGCGGTCCCGGGCGGTCCCGGGGAGTGCGGGGCGGTCCCGGGCGGTCCGGGGCGGTCCCGAGCGGTCCGGGGCGGTCCCGGGCGGTCCGGGGCGGTCCCGGGCGGTCCGGGGCAGTCCCGGGCGGTCCGGCGTGGTCCTGGGCGGTCCCGGGCGGTCCCGGGCGGTCCCGGGCGGTCCCGGGCAGTGCCGGGCAGT